>NC_087206.1:25650567-25723067 GCF_015104395.2 Macrobrachium nipponense
TTGAAATAAATGCAGCACACCCTTAACTTTATCTACACATGGGTGGTGAGGAAGTTGAAGAGGAGGAGAGGTGTTTTTGTTGGGAAGGGGAATTCCCTTCCATAAAAATGGCAGGAAACTGTGCTTCTGGAGTCATGTATCTTTTCTGTCATTTTCTGTTTTTATCTGTAAACACAGTCTCCATAAAATCCTGTTTTCATCTGGCACAAGATTATCCTTTTGTTAAGACTGAGGGTTTGTTAGCTATGAAAGATACAAATTGATTAAAAATTTGTAATTTTTGTCTGCTAGTTTTGTCAAGATGATATTTTTCAAAGAAAATATGCACTTTTCTTCATTTGCACACATTTCTTATATTAATTAATTAGGGACAACCTCTCTTCCCTCCTCTGAAGATGATGCTTCACCTGTTGTCTGTTGCTGCTCCCTCAGAAGGTTCTGTAGTTCTTCTGTTGTGAGCTCTGCTTTGTGCTCCTCTGCTAACCCCACATCATTAACAGTCATCTCCAGACCCATGGACTTGCCCAGAGGCGCAATATCTTCCACAACAGGCTCAAAGCCTTCCAAGTCCCTTTGTGTTTTAGCATCTTCCCACAATATCCTCCAGACAGAGTTCATTGTCCTTTAAGGAACATTCCCTCAGGTTTTTCAGTGTGGAGGAGTCTCTTGAAAGTAGAAGTGACCTGTTGGTCCATGGGGTGAATAGCAGGAGTTAAGGGGCATGAAGTTAAACATCTCCAGCAACTCTGCCTTCAAACTGGGAGGATGAGCTGGACCAACCACTTCATTCACCTGCTCAGTAAAAATAATTTGCTTGATTACCCAGGCTTTACGTATAGCCTCCACATCAGATGTATTTTTTTTTCACTACCCCCCCTTTTTTTTTTTTACCCTCAGGTTCTGTGATGGTAGACAAGCATAGACTTTATTCTTAAATCCCCACTTGCATTCTTATAGAGCAAAAGAGTGAATCTATTCTGCTTGGCTTGTGCCCTGGCAGTGACTTCTCTTTCGTGATATAGGTCCTCCTTGGCCTTATTTTTTTTCCAGAACAAGCTTGTCTAATCACAAATGAATACTTGCTGGTGAGCAAAACTTTCAGCCTCTACAGTCTATGATCTCTCATATTTTTCAACATTTTTTTTTGGAACTAGCAGCCTGGTCATGCCTTTCTCTGAACCCTTCAGCGTTACCTGTATCAGCATTCATTCCATGGTTGGTTTTCAAACATGCAGTTGTCTTGCCTTTTTATCAGCAGCTGCCTGTGTTTTATTTATCCAAATCAGTAACAATTACTCAACTTCTTCAATTGTCTAAGACCTTTATTTTGTAACAGATGTCAATTCCTTAGCAACATCAGCTGTTTTGACGGCCTCTTTACCTTTTACCACTGAAGAAGTGAGTTTTTGGGTTATGAAACTCTTTAATCCAGATCAGTGACAGAACCTCTGGCATATCTTGCAGTGACTATCTTTTGAAATGTTATTTTTCCATCTACCAGTAATTTTTATGCTCTTCTATCTATGACCAAAAATACACTTCTATATATAACCTTTTTAGGTTCCCATGGTAACTTATGCTCACTAGAAGCACCAAAAGTAACAGACACAAACACGAGACATGTTTGCACTGAATGAGAGCTACTGGTAAACGGGGCACTATCCCTTGTTCTTGCTGGGAACTGTGCGTTTGTGATGTGCCCAGTCCTGTATGTTTTAACTGTTTGTCAATGTCTGAAAACTGAGCAAAATGGATGAAAACAGAACAGTGTTTTGCTTGAACATAATGT
Organism: Macrobrachium nipponense; assembly: GCF_015104395.2. NCBI lineage: Eukaryota > Metazoa > Arthropoda > Malacostraca > Decapoda > Palaemonidae > Macrobrachium > Macrobrachium nipponense. Next base: position 25,652,357 of record NC_087206.1, read on the forward strand.
CCGTAAAATTAATTGTATATATTGAGACCATTCTTGGTACCAAGGTATAACTGTATGGGTCATAATAAGAAGGATTGAAGAAGTTCAAAGAATTTATCTGCTTCCTCTGCTCATTTTGTTTGATACTATTGTTTTTCATTTCTAGGCATGGCATACATTACTTTGTGTATGTATAACTAAATTCTTGTAAAGACTGTACATTGGTTATCTTTTAGTATTTACATTGGTTATCTTTTGGTATTTGAATAATTAGTGAGTTGTATTTATAGAAGAAAGTAGGATTGTTAAAATTTGCAATTTTTTTTTAATAGAAAAGTGAAAAATTTATTATGTACCTTGGCAATTGTAAGATTGTAGGGATCAGGATTGTTTATGGCTTCTTAATAGAGGTATCAATTAGTGAAATCAAATTTATTGGTAAAATGTTTATTTTATCATGTACATTGTATTATTTGTCATAAAATCTTATGTGCTGGGGCTAGTTGTAGAAAGTATGACTTGACCTTGGAAGTACAATTGTAGATGATATGAATTGACTTGGGGAGTCTAGTTGCATATATAGTAATAATTGACCTTGGAAGTACAGTTATGGAAAGTATGACCTGCCCTTGGAAGTACAGTTGTAGATAGTGTAACTCAACATCAGAAGTACAGAGTTGCCTCTCTCTATTACCTGATCCATGCCCTATATGATAATGTATTCTTGGGAGGTTTTGGAATATGTAAGGATGATTTTATGTATTCTGGTTATTAAAACTAATATTCTTAAGAAAGGTTTGCAGTTCTATGTCAACATAAGAAAATGGATAAATTGGTCACTTTCCTAATAGCAAGTGTTCTTATGGCAGAAAATCTCTCGGGAAGGCCCACTACTAGAAGCACTGAATCGTATCGACCATGAAAACAGAGTGAAAGCTGATGAAAATGAGTCTCTTCATGCAGAATTAACAAAAGCTCGTGCAGAGGTGAGGCATTGCAATTTTTTTTTTTGCATGTTTCAGTTAAAATTTTTATAATGAAAGAAGGATTATGTTGTCTTCATTAATTGTATATATCTGTGTTTGAATGGACATGTCTTCGTAAATAAACATCTAATTTTTTAAAACTAAATTTAAATTGACTCTTGTTCATGATCTTTGAAACCCCAGACACATCAAATTTATTTTTGAGACAAAAGAATAGTAACAGTAGATTGCACATGCATATGGATCCTTGAATAACCAGCAGATAACTACATCACTTTTCTTGTATGTAAATTTGTGAAAAAGTTTTTAACCTATAAATAATACAAAGTTCTTAGGAATATGAATTTTGCAAATATTTTGGGGAATTTTGCTGAGCTGTGTACAATGCTGTAGATGCAAATAATGAGGCAGTTAACTGCCATAAACATAAAAACCATAGCACATTCGTAAGTTCTTGGCACTTTTTTGTTTGTGAAACAAATTTTTAAGAGTTGGGGCATTGAATACCCTAAATGTGGACAAATTGTAAATGATGTCTTTTTGGTGAAACTACTACTATTTTTTTTTATCTGCAAGTGGTGTTTTATCACATACCAGTTAACTGTATATATGCCTTTTATCATGATCCATAATGTTTCCAGGATCACTAGTCGTCTGTCTCAGGACAGAAGAAGGATTGTCCACCACACACTTGCCCTCTGGATCCCGAGTAGTATTAGTAATTTTATTTTTGGTATTCCTTTATTGCATTGAACTGGTCTTCTGTTGTTATCCATGTATTTTCTTCAAGATCACTTTCCAGAGCTTGCATCTAGTTGCTTTCCCATTTACAATTTTTTCAGCTTCAAGTCTCCTTCATCCCTGTGATAAAAAAAAAAGTTATTGTTTCATCTTATCCCCCAGTAAACATACATATGTTAATTTAGGAGTTGAAGAGCCATGTGGTATTCTGTTGAGTTTTCCCCACACCTTGTGCTCCTTGTTGTTTGAGAAAACAAATGTTATAACATTTATAAATATAACATTTTGAGTCTGGTCATTGTCACAGAAGCAGAATTTTCCCTGTTGCACAGAGGTTGGCATGTTTCTTCTAATAGTTTGTGAATTACAGTAAGCCAAGCAGTTACAGTCTCAAATGGGGCTTTGTCTGTCTTCAGAATATATAACTCTGTGCCTCTGTGCCACTACTTTGAACTATGATTCTCTCTTGATATGCCCTGTAGGAGTAGTAAACAGGTGAATGCCTGAATGCCAAAAGATTGTCTAGGCCATAACCTCAGGGTTAGGGGATGTTATAAGCTCCTTCAAGATGCCAGAACTGCAATCTCCTGCAGTAGAAGCCTTGCTAACTTCTTGTTTCCTTGGAGCTTTGAATTTTCTTGATATACCCAATTGTATACAGAAGGAATGCTGTCGGTAACATCAAACGGTGAAGTTTTTACATTATAGAACTAGGAACAATAGCATTATTTTCATGTCTGAGGATCTTCAAAAGTTTTCAGATAACATTCATTTGCCTTTTAGGAAGATATAAAAGTGTGCTTGCCAATAACTTGTTTTTGGGCACCACTTGTTCTGGGCTATTTGTCAACATGGAGGCAATCTCTTAGCAGGGGCTAAAGCATATAAGGGAGCAGCATATTTGCCAAGTCATTATAAGATGGTGGAGTTGGTCTCTGTACTGTTATCTGCACGACTGTACATATGTAGAGCCAATCCTTAATAGGCTGTTGCATGGCATGCCTCAGTACAACTGTCTGAGTTTGCTCAGTCGCATGGAACTTAGCAGCTTGGATTTTGCTCAAGGTGAAACTAAATTATTTCTGTCTTGGCTCCTGCAAGCAGACATTGGGGAAACTCCAAACTTCCAGGGACTGTAGGATGAGTATTTTAGTGTCCCCTAATTACAGCAAGAATGATATCTTAGCCCATTGCTGTAGGTAGCAACCAGTTTCTCCGTCATCCTGCCTTGGAAGACATTTTTCAAGCAGCCACCTTTGTTGATATTCTAAAATGACCTGAACAGCATTCGTCTTCATGCCCAGAGGTATAAGGCAAAGCAGAGAGTGTAATGTTACAAAGACATTAGTTTGATCAGTGTTACTATTATCTATCTTGCTGTCCTCTTAGAGCTGTTTAGGTTAAACTCAAAACTCTAGCACCATGTGGGTAATCTTAGCCACCAGGATGGTCAGGGATTGTTTGCTCCCGACCTCACATGACGATCCAAATGGCTGCTTAAGACTTTCACATCACACTTTACCATTCCTTGCTTGTATTCCATCATCATCAAAGAACAGATTCCCTTATCATGCCAGGGAAGAGGCCCAATTATTTATGAGGTGACAACTCCATATGGTATAATTCCACTGGGCAAAGGCAGAAGGAAATCCTTAGATCTGACTTTTAATTAAAGCCGGTTTCTTTATGCTTTCATTTATTTGAAATAAATGAAGCAAAATTGTTTCAAGGGACAGTCATTAACTTTCTTGATCATATTCATATGAGTAGCCACAATAGGTCATGTTCCCTCCAGTAAAGTGTTGAGAGATACAGTCTTCTAAGATATTGACTACAGTAGTACATTCCTGATACTGAAGGGCACTTAAATTTAAATGATAAAGTGCCTTGCTTTACATTTACAATCCCCAAGTGCTCTGTTAACTCTTAAAAAAAAGAAAGAAAAAAAAAAAAAACTGGGAACCCTAGCTTCATGGCCTCCCACCTATAGATGCCAGTCTAGTCATATATGATTGAGATGTGGTAAATTAATTTTTTGTTGCTAAGGATTTTTCATATGAACCCCATGTTCATGTAATTAGTGCCGTCCTTAAGCCTCATGGATCTTCTGCTTTAATACAGCCACAGGGAAAATACTTGAGGCTCCAGAGGCTGCGTATGAAATGGAACTACCTTTATCTGTCTGACAGACAAAAGGCCGGGTAACCTATGAGTATAGTGGACCACAGTATTATGCATGTAGTGCATGTTAACCCTTTAACGCTGATTGGACGTATTAAACGTCTATATAAATTGTCTGTTGGGTGCCGATTGGACGTATGGTACGTTGGTATAAAAAAGTTTTTTAAAAATTTGTGGAAAAATACTTATAGGCCTACCAAGCGAAAACTTTTGAATCACACGCCTTGGGGGATGCTGGGAGCTCACGGATCAAGGTGTTGTTTTGTTTACAATCGTTACCCAGGCGCGCAAGCGCGAATTTCTTTCTTCTCGCACTAAAAAACATCAGAGACACATCTCAGAAATTATTTCGTCACTTTGACATAATTTTTGCGCCATTTTAAATTAGCCATTACATGGAGTATTATATATGAAAATGTGTACAATTTCATGTAGAATACAACTAAAAACAACTCATGGTTGTAGCTTTTATCAGTTTTAAAATATTTTTATGTAAATAACAACAAGTGCCAAAATTTCCACCTTCGGTCAACTTTGACTCTTCCGAAATGGTTGAAAAATGCAATTGTAAGCTAAAACTCTTATATTCTTGTAATATTCAATCATTTACCTTCATTTTGCAACAAATTGGACGTCTCTAGCGCAATATTTCGATTTATGGTGAATTTATGAAAAAAACTTTACCCTTACGTCCGCGCGGTAATTCTTCCGAAAAAAATCAGAAATTTTTTTGTCTGATTGTCGTAATGTTTGCACCATTTTAAATTAGCCGTTGCATAAAGTTTTATATATGGAAATGTGCGCAATTTCATGTAGAATACAACTAAAAACAATCCATGGTTGTAGCTTTTTTCAGTTTTGAAATATTTTTATATAAATAACGATAAGTGCCAAAATATCAACCTTCAGTCAACTTTGACTCGACCGAAATGGTCGAAAAACGCAATAGTAAGCTAAAACTATTACATTCTAGTAATATTCAATTATTTACCTTTATTTTGCAACAAATTGGAAGTCTCTAGCACAATATTTCGATTTATGGTGAATTTATGAAATAAACTTTTTCCTTATGTCCGTGCGGTAACTTCCGAAAAAATCATAAATTTTTTAATCCAAGTGTTGTAATGTTTGCACCATTTTAAATTAGCCGTTACATTAAGTTTTATATATGAAAATATGCGCAATTTTATGTAGAATCCAACAAAAAACAACCCATGGTTGTAGCTTTTTATCAGTTTTGAAATATTTTCATATAAATAATGATAAATAGAAAAAATTCGTCCTTCGGTCAACTTTAACTGGACCAAAATGGTCGAAAACTGCAATTGTAAGCTACAACACTTACAGTCTAGTAATATTCAATGAATTACATTCATTTTGCAACAAACGGGAAGTCTCTAGCACTATATTTTGATTTATGGTGAACTTTTGAAAACAGCTTTTTTTACGTCCGCGTGTTACGAATTCGTGCATCATTTTGTGATAATATTTTCTCTGTGTTGCCTTGATCGTTTTACAATGTGTTATATACCAAAATGGTCGCAATTTAGTGTACAATACAAAAAAAAATTAACTCATACAATTATGTATGAATTTTTTTTTTTGCGCTGTCATATATCCCAATATTTATATATGATAATGATTTTTTTTTCATCTCTGATGGTTGCATACTAAACTTCAGGCAGTGACAAAAAAGGAGCCAAAAATGAACTCTTAATCTTGAAAACTAAGCGTGCTGTCATTTTTTGAAAAAAACATTTTTTCCTTTTTGGTGCTCACTCGCAAACGCCGCCAGCATACGGGAGACGATTTTTAAAATACCGCTTCGGGGTTTAAGGGTTAAATGGGTGTATGAATAAAATCCTTTTTACAGGAAAATGTGATGTTTTTATCTTTTTGCATTGAAAATTAATATAGTATGGATCATTTTTGTTCATTCAATGTTAAATGTACTGTTATATATTTAGCATAAAGCAGTTTTTTAATTTAGTTTTTTGTTTGCAAAAATTGTGTAGGCTGTAATGTTGCATGCCATTCTTATACAATCTATACAGAGTTAAAGTTCTTTCTGTATTTATGTTCATTGGTATGATGAATATTTTGTTACTTTTATGTTGGGAATATTATCAAGATTTATAAGAGGTGATTTGTTTTATCATACCCCAAAAAAATTTTTTGGAGTAAATAAAAGGAATTCTTTAAATTTAGCACTTGTAGTAATTAAGTCATATTGAGATTTTGTTTACTGAAGTATTTTTAGAATGACATTGTTTCAGTAGTTTCTGTATTGCTAGAATTTTAATATTTTTGAAATATCTTGGTAAATATTTTTTTATTTTTTTAGAATGCTGTAAGTAGCACCTAAAAATCAGTTTTATCAGCATTAATCTCTCTACTTGGGAAATATGACAAGTTTCATCATAATTTTTGTCTCAAGTGTTTACTCATCTTTATTGCTCATTATTATTATTCAGTCTCATTAGTTTTTGACATAAACTTTTTCTATAAACTGGTTAATATAAAGGTTATTAATATGAAAATGAGAGAAAATCGCAGGGTTTTTGCAGATATGTAACATAGAAATGTGAATGTCATTCAGTCCTGGTTTGTCAATTTTCATTTTCTATTTATATTCTCTTGCACTGTCACCAATGCATGTTTCTGAAGGGATGACCACATCTTGTAATGTATCAGTAAGGCATAAATTGTTTTCTTTTAATGCTTGTTTATATTTTGTGTTATTTGAGTTGCTTATTACAATTTGCAGTTAGAAAGTGTGGCTTCACGAGTAACCACGTCTAGTGGAGATGTTAATGAAATTAGCTCACAACTGGAAATGGTAAAGGTAAGTCATAGGTATATTTTGATGTTTTAAACAGTTTTTTTTGTATCCTTTCAATTTGGAAAGAAAATATTTTATGAACTGAATGTTGCAATTTGTCATCTTCAATCACATTTTATCTGTAACTAACAATTATCAGACAATTTTGTATCAATATGCAGAAGTGTGTTGGTTAGGTTTTACATGGTGTTTTAATATGTGGGTTTGCTTCCCAAAAAGGATTTGTTTAAGCTCTTGCTATAAGAGAAACAGTAGAATAGAACTGTCTGTGGGTGTTGAAGGAATGATTGTTCTAAAGTAAACTGTTCAGTCTTGAATCAGTCGGTTGCAGTGCATGATGCTTATGGGTTTAAAATACTTTGTGGCTTGATTTTTTGGTTATGCATTATTAATTAATCTCAGTTGTAGTAAGTGTGTCAGGGAATCATGGTAACAGCTTGATCTCTTCATTGCATTCGATACTCTAGGAGAGCCTGGCACAGGTGACTGAGCTTGCAATGGCAACAGAGCAGCAGCTTCTACTTGGTGAAGAAGAGGAAGAATTATTAGCAAATGACGATGTGCTAATGCCAGTCAGTGTTTTTTTTAAGAGAACTTTAAAATAAATACTTAGTGTGGATAGAAATGACCCCTGCACAAATGTATTGTAGAATTTTCATAGTTATTTGCTATTATAGTACACATTATTTTCTTTCTGTACTGCAGTTGTATCTGGAAGTGTAAAATGCAATGGAAATCTCATAGTTGGACATCACTAGGGCTGATTGGTTGTTGGATTGTTAGAAATGGCTTATTTTGGGGTACAACATTGAAAATATCAATTCAAAGTGAACTTTTGCTTTCTGTTTTGCTATACATAATCTCAGAACAACATTGAAATAATCATATTATGCTTATATGAATTTTTTTCAAGTGTTGTTTGAAAGGAAGAAGATAAAGCAGTTTCTGGAAGTGTTTTTAACCTGGTTAGGCTAGGGGCTGCCTTCAGTTACCCTGTCATATATAGTCTACCTAGAAGTATACTAAAAATATCACAATTATTTTACCATTCTTTAGAAAGTATTTTAATAAATATATTATTTAATTTTTTTCTTGCTCAGGATAAAATTTGCAGAGTGGGAAATTATGTATTAACATTTAAGCCTACAACTGTGCTTATTTTTTTAAAGTGATTTTCACTGTGTAAATGAAATTAGTAAACTTCAACACATCCCCTTTGCAGGTGTGTTCTTACCTTAATGATAGATGAACATACTTAACAAAAGCTATAGCTTTTATGCTGTTTTTTTTTTAATCATACTTTTTTCCATGCACTTAAGTATGTTTAAACCTATTTTATTTGCTCATTTATGTATAGCTTGAACAATAGTTAATTTCTTTCATTAATAAACTTCCTGTTTTGGAGTTTGAACTGTAGCATTAGCACACTTTCGTATAAGTCCTACTGTTAACTTCCTCCTTAGCAAAGGCTTGGGTTGATATGCTTTCATTACGTGTTGTTTATTCCCTCCGAGTAGGGTACCTCGTTGGACGAGTGGATTTTGCGCTCAACTACCAATCCGGTGGTCCGAAGTTTGGTTCTCAGTTCAGCCAACATGGAACCAGAGGAATTTATTTCCGGTGATAGAGATTCATTTCTCGATATCATGTTGTTCGGATCACACAATAAGCTGTAGGTTCCGTTGCTAGGTAACCCAATTGGTTCCTAGCCACGTAAAAATATCTAATCTTTCGGGCCAGCCCTAGGAGAGCTGTTAATCAGCCCAGTGGTCTGGTAAAACTAAGATATACTCAAAAAAAGAATAGCCATACATTCTTACACAAACATATAATAAGGCCCCTCTCTCTCTCTCTCTCTCGTCTTCGGTCTCTCTCTATCTCTCCTCTCTCCTCTCTCTCCCTCTCTTCTCTCGTCTCTCTCCTCTTCTCTCACTCTCCTCGTTCTCCTCTCTCTCTCCTCTCTCTCTCCCCCCCCCCTCTCTCTCTCTCTAGTGTACAGAGCAATAAATATACATACTGTACTTTTTATGTGGTTTTCAAGAAGTCATTTGATGAGATGTCACATTGAAAAAGATTAATGGCAAAAGAGGTCAAATAAATGCCTTAAACCTTGGATATCAGAGGAGGCTAGAACACAATTTGTACTGTAAGGAAAGTGAAGATGCTAGTAAAGATCCAAAGCTGCAATTTCTATTAGTTCACCAGTGGTTGTTTAACATATCTAACCTATTCTTTTTAGAAGACTTTGTGGACTAATGAATTTGATAAAGAACAGGTCCAGTCCTTTTGGGATTATGAGGTTCTCCAAACAAGTCAAGAGTGCCATATTGAAATAATTTTATTATTTTGTCTTTGCATTGGTCACACTTGTATACAAAGAACTCAGATCAACACTTTTAAAAGTAGAACATATCCTGTGTGAAGTGATTTTTTTTAACATGACACTTGGCAGCAAAGTTTCGCAATTGCAGCTTTAATTTGCATTGATTGAGTTTGACGTAAGTACTCTGAAGGAAAGGGATGGTTCCTTAGTTTTATTATATTAAGAAGAATTTTAGGGAGTAAATAATATGTTACAGATTTTCATCTCTTCCATTTGCAGTTTATAGTAGATTTGTGATGACATGATTGGAAAGCCACATATTTTAAAATCAGAATCATTAAGTACCCTTTGAAAAGTTTGATTTTTGTGATGCAAAGGATGTTGTTAATGCTTTGAAAGATTTATTCAGTTATTTTTTGGTAAAATGGCCACTTCAGATGCAAATTTTTAAACAGCAGTGCTTTAGATTGTGCTCTAGATGGCACTTGTTAATCTAACACTATCTCTTAATATGTCTTATTACAGAAGTTGTGCTCATTTTGTCTGTTTTAGTTTAATATACTATATTTTAGAAAATATGTCATCATAACTTAAGTCCAGAACAGTTACCTTCAAAACTTGCAACCACTTTGTTGCAACTTTTTGAACTGTAGATAAATTATCAGAGGACATTCAATATTATTTATTACTATGCTAAATATGGTAATTCTGTTAAACAATTCACCACACAGAGTATGGAAAATACTAGCATTTCAAAGTACCTGTATTACAGAGTACCAGTTCATGTCTTATGAAAATGTTATTATTTGATATGGCATTTACGTAAAGACTAAATGATGTAGTGTATAGAGAATATTTAGAGTAAGTATTAAGAGTACTTTTGCTACAGAATAGGCATATTATGATTACGTGCCCTGTAAAGTGAGTGTTAAGAGTATTGACCCTACAAACTAGGTATTGTAAGTAATTGTCTTGTAGAATGAGTATTAAGAGTATTGTATTCACCTTACATAATAGGTATTGTAAGTATTTGCCCTTCAGAATAAGTATCTAGAATATTTACCCTGCAGAATGAGTATGCTAATGAAAAGATCCAGCTAGAAGAACGAATTGTACAGTTGGAACATGAGCTTGAAGAAGCAACTACCAATGGGTTAGAGATGCACAAAATGCTCTCTGAAATGCTTGCAGCACAAAAAGAAGCTTCTGCTTTCCAGGTAAATTTTCAACTTTAGTGTTTTACAGTCATATAAATTACTATTCTTTTAAATACGTTCTTTTAACAGCATTTCAGAGGATATTGCCTTTAAAGATTTATAATTGAGGGATACTTGGAGGAAAGGTGCTTTAGTGTAACTCATTTTCTTAAAAGAACATGTTAGTGTAAAGCATGTTCAGAACTTTGGAAATTATTCAGGGGTAGAAGATTTTTCTGTAACAAAGTTTTGATCCATCAAAATTCATTTATTTGGATAAAAAGCATATGTAGTATTTAATGAAAAGAGCTCTCTGGTACGTTTGATACACATGCATTTCTTCATTTTGAGAGGCTTTTTTTCTGGCAAGTATTTTTTTACATGTTTGTGTAATATTTATTTTAACCTCTATAATACCATAACATAAAAAAAAAGACATCCCATATTAGTTGTAGAACACCTGTACAAGTGGGAAATGTGGTAGATATGATTAATGCAATAGACTAAAATGATTTTATTGGAATTTTAACTAAAATATGAAATACATATATAACTCTAGACGTTAGTAATTTGTACTAGTAACTGGAATTTTGTTTTCAGGCCTCAATTGACCATTTGCAATCAATGTTGGATGGTCAGCGAGAGAAAGTAGAAACTTTAACTTCAGATTTAGCATTAAAGAATAGATTGGTAAGTATTCTTTCTTTTATAAGTATAGCTATGTATTTTTTAGATTGGTGGTAGTGGATCATTATTGGATGGAGTACCTCTAATCACTTGTATTTATGCCAACCAATCAAAGTTTTGCACCCAAATTTTTCAACACTTAATCCAGTGTAAGGCGTTTTAAAATGCAAAACTTTGAATTACCTTTCTTACATACAGATACATAATTGTATTCTGAAAATTCCAAGTAGTAAGAGTTGCAATTGTTAAGGAGAAAAAAATATAAATTAATTTTATCAGATCAGATTTTGCTTTTATTATAAGGAATTAAGTTATTATGAAAGGAGATTGATTCTCCCAACGCATCATTTTAAAACCAAAACAATGATTCCCATAAGGAATAATGTAAATATGTATAATTAATTTGTTCCAAACCCCCAAAAATATTTTTTAAAAATACATTTTATAGGGAATAAACTGTTTTACATACAGAAAACAATGAGTAATAAATATGACTAATGAAATGAATAAATGCACATTTAACCCGAAATATGCGTCGATGTAATTTTTCAACTGTCCAGTGTTGCGGCTATCTTGACAAAAATGCAACTCTTCAGAATCTAATTCATAACTCTACCAACGCCTTTGTAATTACTTCATACATGTGTCAACAAAATATTTTATCCCTCCTTTCCTTTGTTATTTCTTATAAACCATCAAAGTTACTTTTATTGCGCGACCTGGCATTTTACCCAATGAATAGATGATGCGGTAGTACCACGGGTAGCTGGTCAGTCAGTAGTCAGTCATGGGTGGTGAGGTCATTGGGTATACCGGGCTTGTTTTTGGGCCCAGTAAAGGATAACATATTTTTGCTTACTACACTCTTGGTTAGGTTGTGATGTTTTAGCCTATTTTTGACAAGTAACCATTACAACTTATATACTGCATATCAGAGACTGTAAATGATAATGCAAATTACTCCATATTTTCATATCCTCTTCTCGAAAAATGAATGGTCTTGCTAGTTGCTATAGCAGCATTTACAGTTTACAAATAGTTTATTTGCTTCGTAAGTATTTTTTTTTATGTATTCATACATTGGTTATTATTACCATTGCTATTATTGTAAAGTAGGGTAAAAGGATATGTCATATTTAGAGAGAATATTCTATCTTTATTACTTATTAGTTCAATAATAAAAACCTATCATATGTGAAGGAACAAAGTAAGTAAAAGTGATGCAGTCTCCTAGTCCTTTGCAAACATATATAATAGTTGTAACATATACAAAAAATTTATATTTAAATCATATGAATAAGCAATTATTGCAATTATGTAAAAAAAACTTTGTTCTAATTATTGAGGTGTTTTATAAATAAACCTAGCAGCTAATTTGAATAACTTTACATAAACTTAAGACCTAGGGGTTATTTGAGATCAGTCAAATAAATACAATCAGTTTTTATTTTATTTTTGTTTTTGTTTTTATTTTATTGTAAACATTTGTATAATACGTGCTACACCAAAACCACCACCACCACCACCACCACCTATCGTAAGAATATGCAAAAAATATAGAAAATTCTTATCATGGAAATACGTAATGAATATAGAGATTTCATAGAATATTTCATAAAAGGTTATTCTCTCTCTCTCTCTCTCTCTCTCTCTCTCTCTCTCTCTCTCTCTCTCATCTCTCTCTGCTCTCTCTCTCTCTCTCTCTCTCTCTAGAGCTTTACACATACCCAATACAAAGTACACCATTACTATCATGGTAACTCAAACTGCTTGTTATGTTCATTACATTTTATTTTAAACGACTCGTCAGATACTCAAAAGAAAAGAAAAAAACATTCGTGAGTGTTACTGTAATTTACACAAGGCAACCGCTTGCTGACGTAGGTTTTGGGAGTTGCTGCGCTTTTTATTTCCCTTAGTGAGCAATACATTATGTTGTGGTATTATGTATGTGTGTGTGTAAGTATGCTATTATATATGATTTTTATTATTGCATTTGTTTCTAATGTATTAATATAAAAAAATTTGACTGAAAAGAACAACATTTCACTATTATCCTTTGCGTAAAAGTTAAATTTGGTCAATGGGGAATTTCTTTATTATACATAATTATATATGAGTAAAATAAAGTTCTAAAAATTAAAACTTATACTAGAGAAGTAGTTTTATCATGAAAAAATAATGCAAGTTAAGCAATGTTATAAGGGAATTTGTGAGAAGAGATAGAAAATAGCGCTCTGAAGAGCTTATAGCAGTTCCCCAGGAGGCTTGTAGCAGTTCTTGGGTTAACATCACTCTTACCTTTATGGAAAATGTATCTGTTATGGTACTAATGAGCAAAGGGATTTTAGAATAAAAGATGCAATTAAAGTGTTGCTGTCCAAAGAGAATGCTGTTCTTATGTTTACTCATAAAAATGATATATAATAAATTTTCAAAAGGTTAATGGATTGAGATCAAATGGTTATTTAGTTTTACCTAGGGTAACATCACAGGCCCTGTCTTTTATTGTAAATAATTCTTTTAAAGTGTAATGGAAAGACCAGATGTTACAAAACAAATCAAGTAACACATTAGTTTGCATTTTAGAAAACTACTTCATTGGTCAAAGATTATATTGGAACCATGCTTGTATATATAATTAGCAATTGACTTTTTTTCAGAATGAAGAGCTTCATAGTGAATTATCATCATCCATGGAGCGTGCAAATAAACTTGATTATATGGTGGAACAGGTATGTATTTTACAGTAGTACAGTAGTGTACGTGGATATCAATACCTGTAAAGTTTACTGAAGTATTTATCCATCAGGTCTTCTCTTAAGAATTTTGGTTGCATTTGGCTTTTGAATTTTCAGTAATTTTTTTTTGAGTCTAGTAAAGTACTCATTTATAGGGGCATCTAGTCTTTATATCAAGTTTTGCGAAAGAATGGTTATTGAAGTTCTATCTTCCAGTAGTTTTAATGATTGCAGATTACTTGCATTAGTATTAATTTTTTAAGGCAATTTGTTATTGAAAAGGAAATTTGCAAATAACTGTATTGTGGAGGATATAACACTCAGTTCAAAAGTAAAATCTTCAAAATTAGTAAATGAAAAGTGCGTGCTCATGAAATGCTGCTCTGCTTACTTTAATATACTAAATACTAGTGTATGTGAATATATTTGTTTTGCTGTTTCTTCAGTGCCATACTTTTTTGCAAGGTTCTGGGTGAATTTGTATTTCATGGTAAATGTCTTGTTTCTTCTGTTTGGTAATTTTCAAAATTATCACAAATCCATTACCAAGGAGTAGCTGAGTATCATGGTCAGTGAAATCCCAGATTCATATCTTGTTGAAGAGAAAATAAGATAAAGAAAACAGTGGTTAGTAAGTAACCCTAAGCTTGGGATTTCCAGTCCCTCCTATTGGTCTTTGTCTTGCTGCCACACATCCACTGCTTTACTGACTCGCCACCACTCATCCCCTCTCAGCTTGTGCCCAAACCATTACTCTCTTTGACTTTTTCAATAAGAGAATACTTTTTGAAGATATATGGCTGCACTGTTGATTATTTATATTTGAGTTCTGTGATGTGTGACAGCTTTTGAACTGGGGGAACTACAACCCTTTTCATATTTCATCAGCATTCTCCCATCTTATTGTCAATTACTCCAACTCTTACTTAATAGTGAAACTTCAGTTTTCCCCTTTATACCATGGGGAAACAAAGCAACCAGCTTGGAATGAATGAGAGTACAAGCGACTACTCTCCAAGGTGGTCAAAGAAAGACTGACGAGTCACGGTGTTCTATGCCTGGTTAGTGACCAGCTTCCACTTCGTATATGCATGAGTTGCCAGATGCCACAGATTTCTTGCTTTACAATCTTTTATTGTTTTTAACCGGTTTCCAGCTGGCACAAGAAAATTATCCTATTGTTAAGACTGAAGGTTTGTTAGCTATGAAAAGTACAGATTGATTAAAAATTTATCATATTTATCTTCATCTTGTCTAGCCCTTCTAATTTGATTTCACTGTCTTGATTATCAAGGATGATTGTAATTTTTTCCCATGCAAGACAAAATGTTGAAATATCTATCTTTAGTAGATCTGATGTACATTCTTCCCATAAACCAGTTGAATGTGCTGTTAATTCAACAGTAGAAAAGTGTTTGGAGATACATACAAAACTAATTGGCAAATTCCACTGCACACCCTCAACAACTTTCACAGGAATAAGCAAGATTATATACACCTAACATTACAAGACCATTTACAAATATAGCAGGAAACTAGAACAGGTACAGAACATCAAACTGTAAAATTGCTTGCAGAGAAAATTGTAAGACAAAATAACTTCCACACTATCCTCCAATAGAATGGTTAGGGTCATGAGGGGAAAATGTGAAGAACTGAGGCTTTTTATTGATGAACAATCCCTGAATTTGAGAGACTGTGTATGACAGCTGTACCTCATGCTATGAGTATGTCTTTGGAAAGAGACTTTATGATGCCCAGTTAGGAAGTCATGGTGGAAGTTTTCACTATTTTTACTACAGTATTCCTCAAATGCCATAAAACTTGTACTCTCCTTTCTAAGAAGTAGAGCTAAAATCTAATTTCAAAGAAGGTATACCAGCAACATTACTTCCTTTACCTATCTCATAGTGATTAAAAACTGACTTGATTATGGTTTGAGTTAGCAGCTACTTCAACCATTTTTAATACTCGATAACACGAACAGTAGACATTCTCTGTGTAGAGATGTTTTTGCTAATACAAGATCTCATATTAATATTTATAAAGAATGGTGATAAAGTATTAGACTCCTAACTACTGTAAACATACACATTTCCACATAAAGGAAAATGGTTAAGCACTGACCTTTCTTTAGCTAGTTAAAATTATTGCTTGGTTAATTTTAGTTGAACAACAGATAAATGAACATAAGGGTGACCACTCGCCTGTAAATTAAAACCAATGATAACCTAGCATCATAAAGATCATCATGGCAGTGTTGTGAAAGAAAGCAATTGGAAGGTATGTACTTTTCCAGAACTTAAACATTTATTCAGATGACCAGTTCCTGCTTGGTCATTAGGGCTTCAAGTTGTACATCAAGCTGGAAGGAAACCTGCACCACAATGCTGTCAATTCCATACTGAAAATCTGTTTAAATGCAGACCCCAGTTTCAAAGATATGAAAAATGCAGGTGTCAGTTTCATAGAGCATTAAAAGCAAAAAGGAAGGAAACTTCAAATTTGAGCATCGTTTATTATATAAATTACCATTAGAACCCCACCTTCTATAGTATGTAAACAAAGAAGATAATAGGGAAATATACTCTTGGTCTTCCACCAGTTAAAAATGAATGGATATTACTTGTTAAGTTTCCTTACAAATGAAAGAATTTTATGCACCCTTACAGAATTCCAAGTGACAGCCATTTTACCAATCTTTGCTGATGAAGGATGTGAGTCTGCTCCTCCTTTCATGAACTTGATGTGGGTTCTCCAATCATACTTAGAAGGCCTTGTGAACACTGAGGAGGTGGTTTCTCAGTGGGTGACTTAACCTTGTAGACATGACCTTTTGTTAGCTGTATAGTCTTGCCAAATCTCCTAATGAACCTTTGGATCAAGCTTTCATAATGGGAATTAGAAATCAATATGCGTCCATTGTGACTGACTATAAGGAAAGACAAGTACTATTTAGCAAAGATGAAACCATTGCACCCATTATTATTTTGTGTCCCTGAACCCATGTCAAAAATGAAGACAACCCTCCCCATGTCTAGTCTGGCAGGGGAACATAAGATGCTGGCTCATGACATCTTATCTCTAACTACTATATATAATATATGAAATCCTTTCAATTTGTAGTTTTGATTTAATTTACATGAAGGTGTCAGACATTAGTCTCAGGCTTTTATTGTAACGGTGTGAGACGGATGGTTAGACTCATTAGACCTGGTGGTAGCATAGGGATGAGTGGAACTTGCTTCAGTTAAGGTTACATGTTAGGATGATTCATCACCACCACCATCTTAGTTCTTTTCTAATTACCATTTTGGTACTATCAAAGATGAAGATAACTTAAATTTATTTCTCTCTCAGTCTAGTTGAGCATTGTCCCCAAGTTTAATGCCACTTCCAGAAGTTTACCTTGTGATATGATGGGCTACTATGATACAAGATGAAGTTGTTTGACTGCAGTCACAGAATACAAATCAAAACCTTTCGCTTACTTTTAGATTCCAGGATTTGTGTCATGATTACAGTTCCCTGTTTCCTTTTAGAGTCATGGGCTAAGTTGCTTATCTCAAACTTAGCCCTCAAACAGGTCCTATTTTTTCACAGTCAGTCAGTTTTTGAATGGTTATTTGCATGATCCCTCTTACCATAATTAGGCTTCAGGCTAGTTACAGGTGATGAGTTTGGTGTTGAAACAATTTTTTTTTAAATTAAATTAAATGTTAAGATGCAGAGTTTGCATTTTCTGACTCTGCTGTCAAACTTGGGTAAGGCTCAGTCACAAAAATTTAAGGTTGATGCTCACAGATCCATACATGCATGCTTAGGTATTCTTGCTGGGTACCATGTTTTTCTGCATTTTTTCTCTGTAAAGGACTGAAATACAAGGGATATAGTTGACCATGAAATTGATCTAATAATAATGGTGTCTTATAATTTTTTTTAGATTTTACACCTGTACCTTTCAGAATCACATTACAGGATCTATTTTCTTTTTTTCTTTTACAGAACCACTTATGTTTGCTAACAATTATTTTTGACGATTTCAAATTATTTAATGAAAATTGTACTTCTTTTTTTATGTTAACTCATATCACTCCAGTTTGGTAATTTTCTTGCTTGAAATTCTTAAAAGTGTCTCACTAATATACTTTATAATGTTTTTGTTTGTGCTTTTTCAATGAAGGATATTGTGGAGGTGAATTACAAGTTAGAATACAGTACCTATTAGGCTTTAGTTGATATGGTTTATTTTCCTGATATGCAAGATCACTGTTGACGAGTGCCTGTCATGTTAAGAATTTACATTTTGGGGACACATTTTACAGGAAGTAATGTACATAGTTTATGTAAAACAAAATCATACTTTTTATTTGCCAGTTTTATAAAATAACATTTGATAATTTAAGGTATGATATACATACCTTCAGTTGCATGAATGCATTATGAACGAATAAAAGATAGAAACTAGGCCTAATGATCATGAGAGAGATTGCTTAATATGACCAAGGATGGTAGGTTACTCCAAGGAAAAGCTGGTATTTAGCTATCCCATTTTGTTGTCTTGTATTAGTGTTTGCATGCATTTTTATGAATTATTCACATACAAAAGATAAATTTACAGTTTGTTTATATTTTAAATTTAGGGTATCAGTATTTTTTTGTTCATGATTGAAAAAGTGTTGTGGCGGGATCACAAAAACAAGTAACCTCCCCACATAAACTTAACCTGTCTAGCCATCAAACCCACCCTCAATCACACTTTCCACTTAACACTAAAAAACACAGCAGGACAGTTGCCCCAATACCTACATACAGAACAAAAACACAAACAGGTACTCACCGCTGGCTTCTGATACCTAGGACTAGGCTGTGCTGTCGTTCACTGGATATAGGCTATAGGCTAGCCAACACACAACCACCGCCGACAACCAAACACAAATCAACCACCCGGGACCCACAACCCCACAAAAACTAAATAACCCAACGACTAAATGCAGATGAACACCAACCGCCTGAAAAAACACGACAACCACACGACTTACAGCAGTACAACAACCCGCCAAAACCAACCCTGCCCCAACCACCACTAACAGACACCGAAAATGCACCACCAACCTTCTTAACCTCACCACAACCAGACAGACACATGCACAACAACTTCACAACCCCAAAATCTATCAAATAACACACAAACAACGAAACACCAAAGGAAAACTGCTGCCAAAACCAACACTGACTTGACCAGACACCTCACTGTTTACAACTCTCGTAACAGACTTCCATTGACTACCTACAGAGTGCCACAACAGACATTGTTAGAAATCAGAAAGGATTGATATTTGTGTCCGACTGTGGGGAATAGCCATTCGGTCGTTAGCTTCACTCGAAGCTTTCTATTTTTCTTAATAAGTTAAAAGTAAATAACTTAATGCTACTTAGTATAGTAACTATTAGCGTTAATGATAAGTGAAATGAATAATAAAATTAAACTTATGAATTAAATTACTTAAACTAGTAATTGCCTAATAGGTCTTAAGTTCGCGCGTGCGTAATATGTACCTGTCAAAGGTAAGAAGTAAATTACCTCGGAGGTTACTACAGCCACGGCGAACAGTTACAGTAAGAGTTTCTCATTAGCAAGGCCGGCATCTACATTGTAATAGGAAATTAACCCTGAACAAAACTGAACGTTCTAACTCCAAGACAACGACAATTTTGGAATACGTCAACGTCAACGTCAACGTCAACATTTGTGATAAGTGCTTTACATTATTATGTATCTTTGGCCATGTCTAGGGAAAAAGGTAATGTACGGCAATGTCACAAAGTTTTATTAGTGGATCTATTCTTTAATGTAAGTTGTTTTGGTTGTTAAATAATTGTTTTGTTTATTAAATATAAGTAAGACTGAAATTAAAATAAATTCCAATTTAATTCCAAAATTGTCGTGTATTCCATATAATATTTCGGAGGTAAATATGTGTTTATCGTTCGGTGAAGTAAGTGATTTTTTTTAGAAACGGCTAACTGGCTAACTGTCGCTCGGTATTTCGAATGGTAACCAATATGGAACTCAAGTGCGACGTAATTAGTAACTTATATTATGTATTATAATCTATTTCATAATGTACTAGGTAACCCGTAAGCATCGATAACTTAGGTGGGGTGTTATCTTTTAAATATTTGCAGGCTATTGATACTAAATCTATCGAGTATAATTAGTTAATCATGTCTGATAAAGAGGAAGAGTTTGTTAACCCTATGAATATTATATCATCCTTGAGGAGGATGCGGGGAATACACAAACGGAAGGTAACTATTTACTTAAAGAAGCTAACGGAGCTTCATGGTGATAATAAATTGACTTCTTCCTTTTGTAAGACTCAAATAACTGAAATCGAAAAAGAGATCGAGCAGGTTAAACACTTTGATGAAAAAATTAATAATGTTTTGGAGACACATGAAATAATGATCAGTAATGAACAATTTAATAATGAGGAGTTAGATAGTCAGGCAGAATATAGCATTCAGGTTAGTATAGAGCTTGACCAATATGAACAATTCATAAGTGAGTTAAGTGGGGCTTCTAGCAACTTATCTGCCGATAAAGTTTTAGAAATGATGTCTAGAATGAATATGTCTGATGGGAAACCCCCTCCTTTAGAATGTGGAAACTTTAGTGGAGAAGAGAAAGATAAATTTGCTTTCAATTCTTTCCTTAATCAATTTAAATAATGTCATTGGGTCCAGAAAAAATCTGTCCGATTCTGCCAAACAAATATATTTACATGGGTACCTTAGGGGCTATGCCTTGAAGGTAGTTAAGCATTTGACTATTTCTGACCGTAACTACCACTTGGCAATTGAAATGTTAAAAGAAGAATTCCTTGACATAGATTATATTGTTGACGAGACTTTTAAGAACATTTTGAGTGCTGCACCAAGTGCTGAATATGATCAAGAATTCTCGTCGGTGAAAGTTTACCTCAACGAAATCAAATCCTATCTGCATGAATTGAAAGCACATAATATTGATTTATTGGAAGTGGGGTCCTCTGGGCATAAATTTGTGAGTCATATAGTATTTAATAAACTCCCCATACCAGTAAAGAGAGAGTTGGTTCACAAATTAAATACTAATTATCCTAATATATCTGACATTCTTTCTAATTATAATGAAATTATCAAAACTTTATCTAAAACTGTTTCCAATAGAAAAAAGACCCTCACTAAAACCTCTAGTAAACCTAGTCCTAGCAGTTCATTTAAACCTAAAGAAAATAAGGGAGGTGTAAGTACGATTCAAAATTTTAAATTTGCAAATAAAGTAACTAAGTTAATTTGTAAATTGTGTGCAGCTGAAGGCCATACTTTGGGAAAATGTGTTAACTTTAATAATTATAATGATAAATTGGCCAGACTGAGGGAACTTTCACTATGCACTAGATGCGCTGGTTCAGGGCACGAAGACAATGAATGTTACGGGAAACAAAATAAGTTAAGGTTTGAATGTCTGTTGTGTAGAAAGAGGGAACACATAACTCCTTTGTGCCCTTCTTTGAATAAAGCCGAACTAACTACTAAAACTAATGTAAGCTTATGTTTTGCTCAGAGAAGTTTTGATGCGTCTCACATTTTACCCACTATGACTTTGTATTTAAGAAATGGCAAAAAGGCTAGGAAAGTCAGATGTTTGTTTGACACTGGCAGTCAGCGGTCATATATTTCCGAATCTGCAGCTAAAGATCTTTGTCAGGATGTAGAGGCGTTGTATGCTTTGGAATGTGATGTAAGCACATATATAGGGCAAGAAACTAAGGGCTTCAAGCAAATGTCCACTGGAATAAATATAAACAATAATTTAATATTCATACCTTTATTAGTTGACAAATCGCTCAATATAAACTTTGAAGTGCCTGGCATGAATCAAATAATAAATAAATTTAAAGAAAATAATATTGCTTTATTAGATGAGACTTTTTGTGACCACAGAAACCATGAAAGTATGAAGGTTGACATGTTGTTAGGAATAGATATCATTCAGTTTTTGCCTTCGGTAACTTGGACTAAAATGTTGGGTGGAGCTTGTTTAGTCGTAAATAATAGAGTAGCTCCTGTAGGTAATGTGTTCAACTTTTTGGATGAGGCAGAGAGTAGAGCCATTATGGACTCCATGGTTAGTAAGAAAACACTGAATGTTAAAACAAAAAGCGTGGTAAATTTAGTAATGGATCCTCTAAAATCTTATTTCAATCCATTAGAGCATATATTAGAAGACAGTGAGGTAGACAATGGACTCGAACACCTTTTTAGTCCTTTTGACACCTTGGGAATAAAAAAGTGTGAAAAAGAATTGGTCTCCTTTGATAAAGAACAAATGACAGATTTAGAGAGGGGATCTCTTTTGATAATGGATTTTATCATGTAGAATTGCCCTGGTATACTGATAAAATTGACAGCGTCCCATCTAATCATTTTGTTTCACTTAAGGTATTAGACAGAACAGTAGAGTATCTTGGTAAAAGGGTCTCATTGAGAAATACCAGGAAGTTTTTTGATAAACAACTCGAGGATGGTATAATCGAGGAAATTAAAGTAAGTCCTTCTGACTATCATAAGTATATATGGATTCCCCATAGACCAGTTATAAAATTAGAAGAGCAAGTTACCACAAAAATCAGGCCAGTATTTAACTGTTCTTTAAAAACTTACAGGGAATTGCCTTCACTTAATGAAGCAGCTTATCCTGGGATAGATTTAATGGCTCAATACTGAAATTGCTCTTTTACTTTAGAACTAATAAATATGTAATGTTGAGTGACGTCAAACAAGCTTTTTTGATGATTAAATTAAAAAATGAAGTGGACAAAAATAGATTTTGTTTCTTTTGGAAACGGGGAAATAAATTAGTATCTTATCGCTACAAAACAATAGTTTTTGGTTACACTTCTTCACCTTTTATATTAAATTTTGTTATGAAACATCACGCAGAAAGTTATCCTGATGATAAGTGTAAAGAAATATTAACTAATAACTTTTTATGTAGACAATCTTCTTGTAACTGGTAACAACATTGATGAAATGAAAAATTTGTATAAGCAAGCTAATGATAGGATGGAACAAGGGGGCTTTATTTTAAGGTCTTGGAACTCCAATTGTGTAGAGTTGAGAGAAAAAATGTCGTCTGATAATAGACTTGTTGAACATTCTTGCGAAGAGGATAAAGTATTGGGTTATAGATTCAACGTAAATAATGATTCTTTTAGTCTTGCGCCTTGTAAAAATAGACCCAGAAGCAGACACAAAAAGAAAGTATTGTCACAAACTTCTAAAATATTTGATCCTTTGAATATAGTCCTTCCTGTAACAATAAGAGGCAAAAAAATTTTTAATGAGAAAAATATGGAAATTAGATGTTGGTTGGGATCAAAATTTACCTAAAGACCTTTGTGGGGAAATGAAAATTATTAGTAGAGATTTTGAAATGTTATCTGAACTTAAATTTCCTAGAGAGTCCCTTAATGAACTAGACTCGTATGGTCTTCACATTTTTTGTGATAGCTCTGTGGAGGCCTATGGGTTTGTGGCCTATGCGGTTAATCAAAATGATAAAAGTTCTTATTTGTTCTCCAAATCTAATTGGCTCCACTGAATAAGAGAAATGAGCATAGTGTCCCCACTTTGGAACTAATGGGAGTAATTCTAGCTTTTAAATGTTTACCTTCTTTACTAGAAGCCTACAATAATATAAATTTTCAATTCATTAATATTTGTGTTGATGCTCAAGTGGTTTTAAATTGGCTATTGACCAGAGAAACTAAAATAAAATCTAAATTTGTTAGAAATAGAGTACTTGAGGCAGATGGGTCCCTTAAAGTTGAAATATCTAAGCTATTTAAACTACCTGTCTTATATCACTATGTAAATACAGAAGAAAATCCTGCTGATATGATCACCAGAGGTTTATCCTATACTAAATATTTAAGTAAATCAACTTATTGGCTAGAAGGTCCAGAATGGTTGAGTAATGATTTTGACAAGTGGCCTCTTTACCCTTTATTGAGCATATCGCCTTACTATAAGCATCAAATAAGTACAGTATGCACTATGCAAATAAATAAAGTAAACGCTGGTATTCTCAATATAAATAAAATGTCAAATTATGAACAATTGTTAAGAATTACCAGTTACTTGTTCAAATTTTGTAGTAGATTAAAGGGTGGTGATCCTAAAAAGAAAGCCTTAGAGTATTGGGTGAAAATTGCACAGAAAGAACTACTTTACAGTAGAATTAGATTTTTTACAAAGCAGTGCCAATATTACTAATAATATACCTCCTCTAGTGTCCAATTTAAATTTATTTTTAGATTCAAAGGGTATAATTAGGTCTAGGGGAAGAATATCTAAGTGTTTGTACTTTGACTTTGATGTTCATAACCCAGTATTACTTCCTAAAGAGCATAGGTTTACCTCATTGTTAATAAAGCATTGTCATTTGAAGGTACAGCATTTAGGAATAGGCACTACGTTAAACTACCTTAGGGAACAGGGATTTTGGATTCCCAAGGTAGGTCAGCTGTAAAGACTGAGCTGAGTAGTTGTAATATATGTAGGAAATATAATGCCTTAGCTTACAGATACCCGAAGTTTACAGATATGCCTAAACACCACATGAATTTAGTCAAGCCTTTTCAGCATGTAGGTATTGATTTCACAGGACACCTTTGGGTTAGGGATGAGTTGAGTGGTAAGACCACAAAAATGTTCATATTAGTTTTCACTTGTCTTAACGTGCGCGCTGTTGCACTTTGAATTGTTACCAGACATGTCCACTAAAAATTTTGTTCTCGCTTTCCAAAGATTTAGTAATATGTACACAATACCACAATACCTGTACAGTGACAACGCTAAGTCTTTTCTCAAGGGTGGAAGTATCCTTGAAAGGTCTTTGGAGTCGCAGGAATTTCAATCTGAATTAAGGAAATGTAATATCAAACACATTAAAATTCCTTTATATTCAGCATGGGTTGGTTCTGCTTGGGAGAGATTGATTAGAGTGTTAAAGAATTGTCTTTATAAAGTAATAGGAAGATCTAAATTAACTTACTTTGAATTATTAACTACCCTTTCTAATATTCAATTAGCGATAAATTCCAGGCCTTTAACATATAGATCAAGCTCAGAAAATTTAGAGTTTATAACTCCAAATTCCTTTATCAAATTGCATGGTAATTCATCCCTCATTTTGAGAAAAGATGATGGTGATGTTTGGTTGGACGATTCTAGTCAACCTTCTTTAGGAGAGAACTGTAGAAATACAGGAAGAAATTATTGAAAATTTTAAGAAATTGTGGTATGAAAAATTATCTCTTAAGCCTGAGAGAACATAGCAGAAATTTGTACCAAAGTAAATGGGAAAATAGAATTAAAGTTGGTGACATTGTCCTAATTAAAGCTATTAATAAGCCCAGACCATTTGGATGATGGGTAAGGTATTAGAATTAATATTAGGATTTGACAATAAAATTAGGTCAGTGAAACTAAAGCAAGCTAATGGGGCTATAGAATATCATTCTATTTGTAATCTTTATCCTATGGAACTGTCAGTGACACATGCTATAAGAGAAAGGCAAACCAGAGATAATTCAATGGAAATTGAGGTAGAAACAGGCAGTATAAATAAACCTGAATCTATTCACGTTGAACAAGGCGAAAGGTCTGTAAGACCCAAGAGAAAGGCTACCGAAAGATTTGAAAGAATGCTAAGGGAAAATTTAGATAATTTGTAAAGACTGCTTTTCAGTATATTATTTACTGTAATTACTAATAATCAAGTTTTTATTTTGACTAAAATGCTACACACTCGAAACTTTTTCAGTGTGAGGATATATTTTATTAAATGCTTTATTCTTTAACTTAAAAACAAGGATTAAGGGCATTGCAAATAATTACTTTCTAGGTAAATAAATAAATAAACTAAATATGTAAACAAAAAGTAAAATTAGGAGATAGCCTATAGTAAACTAAGCTAAGTTAAAATTGGTGTAAAAAATTTAAAATAAAATGCTACACTTAAAATAAAAAAAAAAAGTGAAGACTTAAGTTAAAATGCTACACTTTTAGTAACGTGAGGATGATACTAAAGTAACTTAGCCATACTTTTATTTAGCGTTGTTGGAAATAATTGTTTAACGCAGTAGCCAGATTTAAGGTGGCCTTAATAAATAATGTTTGGTTAATGAAGATATTCATTGCAATTCTATAATCGCAATCCTTTGTGGGGAGTGTGTTAGAAATCAGAAAGGATTGATATTTGTGTCCGACTGTGGGGAATAGCCATTCGGTCGTTAGCTTCACTCGAAGCTTTCTATTTTTCTTAATAAGTTAAAAGTAAATAACTTAATGCTACTTAGTATAGTAACTATTAGCGTTAATGATAAGTGAAATGAATAATAAAAATTAAACTTATGAATTAAATTACTTAAACTAGTAATTGCCTAATAGGTCTTAAGTTCGCGCGTGCGTAATATGTACCTGTCAAAGGTAAGAAGTAAATTACCTCGGAGGTTACTACAGCCACGGCGAACAGTTACAGTAAGAGTTTCTCATTAGCAAGGCCGGCATCTACATTGTAATAGGAAATTAACCCTGAACAAAACTGAACGTTCTAACTCCAAGACAACGACAATTTTGGAATACGTCAACGTCAACGTCAACATTTGTGATAAGTGCTTTACATTATTATGTATCTTTGGCCATGTCTAGGGAAAAAGGTAATGTACGGCAATGTCACAAAGTTTTATTAGTGGATCTATTCTTTAATGTAAGTTGTTTTGGTTGTTAAATAATTGTTTTGTTTATTAAATATAAGTAAGACTGAAATTAAAATAAATTCCAATAACATGCTTCCGACCGCCATCTAACCACTCCCATTCATTCTTCACCAATCTCTCTCTCTCTCTCTCTCTCTCTCTCTCTCTCTCTCTCTCTCTCTCTCTCTCTCTCTCTCTCTCTCTCTCTCTCTCTCTCTCTCTCTCTCTCTCTCACACAACCTTTGTAGATGTTGTCAAATATAAACTAAAATTACTCCTCCATAGTGTGTGTACCTCTGTCCTTTGTTGTTGAAAGATGTGTGCTGGTTGCCAATTCTGTCTGTATATTGATTACTTAGAAGAATAAATATTAACTACTAAGTTTAGGTTATGAAACATATTACGTATATATGTTTAGTCTAAATGATATTTTTAAAACCAATTTTACTAAAGTCCATGAAGTAATAATTACCCCTCTAGTTTACTGAGATGCACTTGATTCTTGTGGTACTCACACACAATCGGACCACAGTTTTTATAGCTATTGTTCAGGGACCACAATGTTTTTATAACTATGAAATATTTGTTATTATTATGATGTTCAGCTTTGCTATTTGTTAAATCATAAATACGGTACAACTATTATTATTATATATTGAAGATGGCAGCCTTCATTGAGAGTTTTTCAGTCCATTCTCCAATATAACTATGGGCTGCCTTTTTATGGGAGATATTCATATTCATGTGTTTATTACCTTTTGTATATTTTTCAAAATGGCTTTACATATGGAGATACTATGCTTATGAAGATATTTCGTAATTCAAAGCTTACCTTGCATATCAGGAGAGTATACTGCACTATATATATCATTGTAGTATAAGCAGTACATTTCAGTGGTGTATTAAATTTATGAAGTATGAGTACATTACTGTAATTAGATATTTGGGTATGAGTCACAACTCTGCATTGACTAGATAATTCTCGAAATGTTTTTGGACATTTCATTTTGGGTATCTTGGGTAAATGTAATCCAGTAAACCTAGAAAACCTCGTTGCCTAATCACTGGAAATTAAAATTGGTTATGTGCTCCAGTTGTATTTTTGGATTGCAACCTTCTGGGTGACATACCTACCCCACTATCTACAACTAGGGTAATTGAGGATAGCATTCTTATACAGCTAAGATGATTTTTTTTTATTTTGAAATGTAAATTTTAATGTTTTTATTAAAAGTAAACCCACTTTAGGAGCATTAGGTTCATGGGACATATTTTAGCAGGAACCCAGTTAGAATCCCAGTACGATATTGAAGTACTTTTCATGTAACCTTAAGGCCCATATTTATACTGAATTAAGATTTTATTGGTATAGTCTTTGCCTTGTTTGTTGTGTATGAGTTCTCTCCATACTATTGTGGCCTGTGCTCTTTCTGCCTGGACCCCTGTAAGTCAGGTCGTCTACTGTCCTCATTTTCCACAATTTCCTAACCTTTCTACAGGTTTTCATCCTACTACTTTCCTGCCTATGTATCTTAGTCTAGTATTTTATTATTGCGCCTTTTCAAAATTTTCTCCATTTTCTCCTTATCATTGCCCATGTCTCTGCTTCGTAGAGTAATACAGGCATTTTTCACCAATCATGAGTCATCTCATTGCATTATTTTTCTTGTTTTTGCTCTCTTGCTTCCTTTCCAGTCACCATAAGCTTTATTTTTCTTACTTGATTTTTAGTCCACTTTTCCTCCTGAAAAAAATTTTTAATCTCTTCTTCTGTTACTGTTGTTCATTTTAGATATTTTATGTAGTGGCTCCCTTTTCTGTACTTCCTTGTAGTTTTTTCCATTTATGATAAATAGAAAGGTGCTTAGCACTTATCAGCAGTTACCTCAAATTCTCATGACAAACCTGCCACTGTCTTCACTCTTGAAATGTTTTGGCAGGAGCTTAATGAATTATTGTGGAACGTTTTCCCATCATGATAACCATATAATTATTTGTCTAGGTACTTCATCAAATGCCTTTTCAAAATACAGAGTTATGTGGTATGTTGTCCATTATGCATTGTAGTTTTTGTATAGTTGCGTCATCATTGCTTCTGTTGTCAGTCTGTGGCATAAAGCCAAACAACAATTGTAGATTTTAAGAATTCTGTGCAGCCTTTCCTACCATAACAAATCCAGTTTCTTCTTAATATGTTAAGCAATCTTATTCTTCTGAAATTTCCGTATTGCAGTGTATATCCTTTTCCTGTGTATTCCAATATTGGAAAGCCCACTACCCACTTCTGGTCCTTGCTTCCTTTTGACAAGGCTTCATATATTCTCATAAGGTCTTGGCTAACCAGCTTTTTCTCTTACTGCTTATGCTAGATTTCTTGTTATTCTGAATGGTTCTGAGGCTTCTCCATTATTTTTTACCAGCCTGCACTATACTGGACATTGTCAAAGAAGAATGTATACTTTGTTTTTCTGAGAAACATTAGGTCTTAATGGTTCATGAACTCTGGTACTATATGATAGAGGTTGGTTTGTAACCCAAAGGTTGCTTTAGATGTCACCTAGAATCGTATAAGCTATACATGGAAGGATAGGCAAGTGGTTGGTTTGTAACCCAAATATTGCTGTAGAGGTCACCTAGAATCTTAAAGCAATAGTGTACATGGAAGGAGGGCAAGTTACCTCCCTTACCCTTTTACTAGTTTCCTTTTTGTGTGTATGTTGCAGTCTGTTTGTACAATATAGATATACATTTGTTCTGTATCCATATGGGGAGTATGTTTTTTCTAATACTAATGATGGTAATGTAAATCATGATATAAAAATTCTGAGAAATTAAAGCTAGCCAGCTTGCAAAGTCATAAAATGGCAATCTATCCATTTTCTAATGTACTTATAGAAATTAAGTACTTTAATTTAATTTTAATTAAAGATTAGCTACCTGTTTGAATTTTTATGTAAGCCTTGCTATTTCTATTTGGCCTTTTACTTGGGATGATTCACTCATAATGTGTTTTTTTAATTTTTTTATGAATTTATATAAAATTTTAAAATTTTATAAACTTGAATTGTTCATACACGAAACAAACCTTCGGTCTTAACATTAGGATTTACTAGCGCCAAGCTGGAAACCGGTAGAATTAAAATTACACTTGTGAGATCCAGGGACTAATGGCATCTATACCAGGTCACGGGGCATGTATACCCAGAATGCCCACGGCTACCTGTGACCCATCAGTTATTTTCCTACCGCCTTTAAGATAAGACGTGTTACTGTCTATCTCATTTAAAGCCGGTTTTTTCAGTTTGCCCGTTCTTTATCCATTTCATTTTTTATTTTTCATTCCTTTTCTTTCTCCAAGTGTGATCAGTGTGTGGTAAGAGTGTATTACGTGGTATGATGGAGAATTTTGCCTCAACATCGGAATCGTCTACCGCTTCGAAGAGGAGACAAAGGAAATGCCCAGGAGTCAGTGGCTTCCCTTGTTCTAGGTTCCTAACCTCGGTGTCGACGGATCCTCATCCAACGTGTAGTAGGTGCAGGGAAAACGTATGTACGATTACTAATCCGTGTTCTGTTTGTCGCGGTTGGTCGGTGGAACAGTGGAAGAAGTTCTATGGGAAAAGCCAATACAAAAGAAAGGGGGTGACGCCATCTTTGGATGACCAAATCTTACCGGCTTCTTTTGTATCGGTAATAAACCAGGCTGCTCCATATGTTTCTCCACCTGCTTTTGAATTGTCTCATACCCCTTCGGTTTTCTCCTAGCGGTTCTGTATCGGAAACGTCAGGAGGGGCCTTGGGTAATTTTATGAATAATTTGCACTCTCCTTTGTTCCCAGCAAGTAGAGGGGGAGATCCGCCATCTTTGTTCCAGGCTCCTGCTACGCAAGCGCATAGGTTAGATGGTACGTGGTCAGCGCTGGGCCTACCAGGCGTACCAACCTTGGATGGTCTGCTTGCGCATTATATGACGTCACGGTTCCAGCAGGGTCCGGCAGCGCTGAATGTTCCTCATCCCCCGGGCTTGCAATTTATGGAATTAATGCCGCTGCTTCTCCATCCCACACTCAGTATTTACAGCGATGCAGAACGTGGGAGGTAATTTGGCAGCAAACGTGCGGTTACCAGCAGAAACCTCTCAGTCTCTCCCTACGAGAGGGATGAGTCACAACATACGTCACCACTCTGAGATGGCAGGCGTGATGACGTCACAGACCGATTCTCGGCCTTTTTCGCTGCACCCAGACGCTAATACGTCTTCTGATCCGTCAATGCAAACTGTAATGCAGAAGTTACACGATATAGAGGAGAGAATGAATAAGAGAGACAAAAAGAAAAAGTGTGATTCGCCTTCTTCGTCTTCTTCCTCTAGTTCGGCGTCATCGCTAAGTCCGATAACGTCACGGCGAGCGCCAGTCAAGCGTTGGAGGAGGATTCGGGAGTTCCTAGCGGATCCTCGGGCCAAGAGGAGAAGAATCAATTCTTCCTCTTCTTCGGACGGAGACTGTCATTTCCAGTCAGCAAGAAGGTCGGAAAATCAGTGGCTATTAAGCACAAGGTTGCCAGACGAAGCCGTTCACAAGAGTCCGAACAAGCGAGAGAGGTGACGGCCGGCGAGCTAGCGGCCGAGGCGGAGTTGCCAGTTCGGATCGCAAAAACTGCGATACCTCTGGTAAAATCGACGTTGGCGGCGAAAGGTGCAGCAGAGGATGGAATGCAGGGTCCCAGTTTCGCCCGTAAGGCCGTTCAAAATACGTACGAAGGACGATAAAGCTCCTATTAAAAGTACGAAAAAACAAAAATAGAGAGTTGGCAACCTCGGTCGGATACGTTCGTGGAAGGCAGTATCCGTCTGGATAGAAGGCCGAGGCCGGGCTCGCCGACGCTCGAAAACGATGCCAATGCTAATAAAGAAGAACTTACCTCTGTCTCAAGGGAGCCTTCATCTTGGAGATCTAGACGAGATTCTCGCTCTAGATCCATGAGCAGAGAGAGAGTGAGACGTTCTCGTTCCCCTGCTGACTATCTGGGATCGAGCCAACAGCGGCCAGCAAAGATCAAAAGAGGCCGCGGCCGTAGGGGCAGGCGGCCGTGGAATTCCGGGCCGTCTGTCAGAAGATAGAGGCGAGACAACATCTCTCGTGACGGAGAGTGGTACACTAGAGCCGAGGAAGGAGAAAACCAAGAGTTTCTGGCCTCGTATGCAGAGGTTATTGATTTGATTCGTCAATTCAATAGCCTTTCGGAGAAGACAGAAACACCGGCCAGTATGCTTCCTCCTGGAATTGACATGGCGTTTGGACTAAAGAGGGATACCAAGGTGTCGTATGAATTGCCTTGTTCGAGTCGTGCGGAATCGGTCTTGCAACACGTGAACGCAAAGATTGCAGGAAGGGATAATTCCTTAAGATCTAATAGATCATTTAAATTTATTCCCCCTCCAATGATAAAGCAAAGGAAATATTATACGACACCGAAGGTCCCTTTGCTGTCTAGACAAATGAACCCTAATGTTGTAAGGTTAAGGCCTGGATTAACCTTGGATCAGGTTAAAATGGAGTGCCCTTCGATGACGTACCAAGAGGCTGCCACGTTAGAAGCAACAGCTTCTTCTGTCTTTCAGGCTGCGTCCTGGTTAGACCTTTGGTCAACAGCAGTGGCGAAAATTGCATCCTCGGAAGCAACAGGAAAGTAGTAGATGAACCATTGTTCATTAGATTACTACAGTCAGGGGTCCAGGCGATTGCGTACCTGACAAACGTAAGTGCCAATGTTTGGGCAAATATCCTGCTAATAGGAGAGATGCAGCATTGGCTAGACTAAGCCGCAATGTGGATTTGGATTCCCTGTTAGCAATGAGGAATGGGGATATCTTGGAATCGCACTACTGTTGCCAGAGGTCATACTGGAAGAAGCGATAGATAGAAGAAGGATGGACACTAACGATAGGTTGGTGCAACAGGCAGTTAGGAAAACCTCTAACAGTCAAACTATTCCTTTGGAGGGAAGACAACAGCAGATGTCTCGAAAGAAACCAGTGAGACATAGCATCCCTAATAGAGTCACAAGACCCTCTTCCCCAAAGAGGATAACTCATCGGCCCTTTCACAATAGAAAACAAACAGAGGAAGGGGCAATAGGGGAAGGGGGAGAGGCTCAAGAAGATAGGATGGGCGCCTCCATCACTCGGCCACACCAGTGGGGGGTTGCCTGGCAAATCACTGGAAGGTGTGGCAGGAACTAGGGGCAGAGCAGTGGGTGGTGGATGTTCTCAGGATCGGGTATTTTGATTCC
The DNA here is from genome assembly GCF_015104395.2 of Macrobrachium nipponense. Classification (NCBI taxonomy): domain Eukaryota; kingdom Metazoa; phylum Arthropoda; class Malacostraca; order Decapoda; family Palaemonidae; genus Macrobrachium; species Macrobrachium nipponense. The sequence goes on from NC_087206.1 coordinate 25,685,139, forward strand.
GTTCGAGATAACCCCGCCCCTGACAGATCAACCATTACCCCACGTCACTTATGCCCACAAATCTCAGAAGGCCACTATTCTGCAGGACGAAGTGAAGAAGATGATGGAAAAAGGAGCTGTGCAACAAGTATGCAGTCCGACAAAAGACTTCTGCAGCAGGATTTTTCCTGGTACCCAAAGCCAACGGGGAGTGGAGGACAGTAATAGACCTGTCAACGCTGAATCTGTTTATAAGGAAAACCAGTTTCAAGATGGAAACTCCGAAAACGGTTCTACAAGCAGTCAGAATCGGAGACTTTATGCTGACAGTCGATTTAAAGGACGCATACTTTCAGATACCAGTCCATCAGTCTTCAAGGAAATTTCTCCGCTTCAGTCTTGCAGGGAAAGCTTTCGAGTTCAAGGTCCTGTGCTTCGGATTGACAACGTCTCCTCAAGTTTTTACAAGAGTGTTCACCCTCGTGTCGGCGTGGGGCGCACGCTCAGCGGGGATCAGGCTGATAAGATATCTGGACGATTGGCTGGTGATAGCAAAGTCCAGGGAGAAATTACTCAGGGACAAGGCGGCCCTCCTGCAGCTTGTCACAGCCTAGGTATTGTGGTGAATCAGAAGAAGTCGCAGCTGGATCCAAGTCAAACGTTTGGAATATCTGGGAATGGTGATAGATACAACACAAGCCAAAGTATTCCCAACAGACCAAACAGTACAGAATGCAAACAAGTGGTGAATGCCTTTCTGGGAAAGCAGACACAGCCAGCAAGACAGTGGCAGGTGGTGCTGGGAATCCTAACCTCCCTGGAGAAGCTAGTACCACAAGGAAGGCTTTACACCTTCGGTCCCTACAATGGAGGATGGGAAGGAGTTTTGGTCACCAACAGTAGATCACCCGTACGAGCAAATTCCCTTGTCGGCAGAAGTGAGGAAAGACTTGCTGTGGTGGGTGGACGACGACAATCTGACAGTGGGTGTCCCCCTTCAACAATCCTCCCCAGACCTCTTGCTGTTCTCGGATGCGTCACTAGAAGGCTGGGGAGCCCATATGGAGGAGTTGATGGTGTCAGCAAAATGGAGTTGCAAGGACAGAGAACTCCATATAAACGTGCTGGAGTTGAAAGCAGCTTTCCTGGCTCTACAAGAATTCAGGGAGAGAGTAAAGGGACACTTCGGTGGTATTGATGTCAGACAACACCACAGTAGTAGCTTATATAAACAAGCAAGGAGGCCTAGTTTCTCGGCAGTTACATGTGATGACAGTTCAACTTCACCAGTGGGCTATAGAGAACCTGGTAGACATCAAGGCCAGGTATATTCCGGGAAAAAGAAACATAGTGGCCGACAAGTTGAGCCGCAGGGATCAGATTCTGGGAACGGAGTGTCCCTACACCAACAGGTAGTGGACAGGATGCTCATGTTGTGGGAAGGACCGATCATAGACCTATTCGCAACCAGGTACAACAAAAAGTTGGAAGTGTATTGTTCAGTAGTCCTGGACGCAGAGGCAGCAGCAGAAGATGCGCTACAACACCCCTGGGACAATCTGGACGTGTACGCATCCTCCTCCATTTTGTCTAATCCGTCAGGTTCTGAACAGGGTAATGCGGTCTCAGAACCTCAAGATGACCCTGGTAGCCCCGTTATGGCCGAAAGCAGAGTGGTTTCCAGACCTACTGGAACTCCTAGTAGATGTGCCAAGAGAGTTACCTCCATGGAGCAACCTTCTGTGTCAGCCTCACGTGGAGAGGTACCACCAGTCGGTGAAGTCCCTATCGCTTCACGGGTGGAGACTGTCAAGTATCTCCTCCGAGAGCGAGGGTTTTCGCAGAAAGCAGCAACTCAGATGGCAGGTAATATCAGAAAATCATCTGCGACAGTATACCAAGGGAAGTGGTCAGCATACTGTGATTGGTGTCGTAGGGGGAACGTGTCTCCACTCGGTACCACTATTCAGCAGTTAGCAGACTTTCTGATATATCTCAGAACAGAAAAACATATGTCTGTATCTGCAGTGAAGGGGTACAGGGCTGCTCTAGCCTCAGTCTTACGAATGAAAGGAGTGGACATATCGTCTTCATGGGAGTTGGCCATGCTGATGAGGAGCTTTGAACAGTCATGCCCACCAAAGGAGCTAAAAGCCCCAGATTGGGATCTGACCAAGGTACTGAGTAGTCTGACAAAACCCCCTTACGAACCACTAAGGCAGTCCACGGATAGGAGCCTGACCCTGAAGACAGTCTTCTTATTGGCCCTGGCTTCAACCAAAAGGGTGGGGGAGCTACATGGCCTCTCATATCTCATAAAGCACTCGAGAGGTTGGAGATCAATGGTGTGTGAGTTTGTCCCAGAATTCGTGGCAAAGACCCAAAATCCAACAATAGTAGACGCCAGATTCGACTCCTTTACCATACCTTCCTTGGCAGACTTTGTAGACAACGACAAAGCTGAAATGCTCCTGTGCCCCGTCAGGGCACTAAGGGAGTACTTAAAGAGAACAAGGCACCTCAGGCCGGCCGGGGTGCCAGAGGTTGTTCGTAAGTACAGGACGGAACAAGAAGGAAGTGTCCAAGAATACAATATCATTTTGGCTAAGGGAGACAATCAGAAATGCTTATACTGCAGAAGACAAAGGGTCAGATAGCCAGGTGGGAGCTAGAGCTCATGACATCAGGGAGGGGTGTGAGTGCTTCCCTGGGCATTTAAGAAGAAAACATGTCTGTGGATAAAATTCTGAAAGCTGGCGTGTGGAAGCGCCAAACAACTTTCACCTCATTTTATTTGAAAGATGTTGCCCATAGATCCTTGGACACCTTTTCCTTGGGTCCAGTGGTGGCGGCCCAACAAGTGATATAGTTCATCCAGTGCCCCTGGCGGGGGTCAGTTTTTTGCGTCTAGTCTAAGATGAAGGTATGAAAGTAGAATGAATGGGATGACTGGTCTTTTTCTTTACTACTTTCTTCCTACTCCTTTAACTACGGGCAGTATGAAGGAGAGTACCGTCATGTGCTGGAACGGACTAGATGCAGGTGAGATGGTCAGCCATACTGTGAAGCTATCTTAGCTGATGATATACTTTTCAGTAGCAACACACCCCTCTGGATAATAAGGAAAGAGGGGTGAAGGTGGATCCAGTAGCAAGGGACAAGAGTAAACAGTAGAATGGTATCTACACCCAGTGGGAGGAAACCAATAGATCCGCTTATATCTTTGGTCCTAGGTTCATTGTCCATTCTCTAGAATTTCCCTATATATTCGGAAATGGATAAGGTGGCAAACTTCCAGTCAGTTGTAGAGACTTACCTCCCTCCAATAGTAAGTCTATCCTAATGTTAAGACCGAAGGTTTGTTTTCGTGTATGAACAAATACCAAAATTTTGTAACTAATTTGTATTTTTCATTAAACTAACAAACCTGAGGTCTTAACAGTTAAAGGCCCACCTCGAACCACCCCATCTAGCAGTCTAAACTGGAGGGTTAGAAATATAACTGATGGGTCACAGGTAGCCGTGGGCATTCTGGGTATACATGCCCCGTGACCTGGTATAGATGCCATTAGTCCCTGGATCTCACAAGTGTAATTTTAATTCTACCGGTTTCCAGCTTGGCGCTAGTAAATCCTAATGTTAAGACCTCAGGTTTGTTAGTTATGAAAAATACAAATTAGTTACAAATTTGGTATTTTTATTTTGCAGTTAACTCACTCTTTAGAAGAGCTAACAGGTGTTAAAGGAGAAGCAATAAGGAAATTGCAAGAAGAGGCAGCTCTTGTAGAGGAGTTGAAGCAAGCCAACACATCCTTGACACAGCAAACTGGCGAATACGATTCAAAAGTTACATCATTATCTTCCGAACTTACTGACCTGCGAGAAACGATTAGTCAGTTACGCGAAAGTGTTGAAACTAAAGAATCAGAATTACAGGTATGCTTAAATAATTCCCCTAAAGTTTATTGACGAGTGGAAGTGAAATATAAGTGTTGGAATGATGAAATGCTATGCCTTTTTCTCCTTAAGTATAACATTTAATAAATTTATTTGTACTTAAAGAAATTTTGTACCTTTGTTCTTGAATTATGACATATTTAATTTATTTGCTAGGTTGCAAAGGAATGTCTGAAGCAACTGAGATTGACCTCTTCTGATGATAGTGCAGCACCAGATGAAGAGAAGTTATCAGCTCTTTTTGATGTGATAAGGGTTAGTATTACTTCTGTTTAGTACTTGTGACATAATGTATTAGGTAAGCTTTTTCCCTAATTTGTACTTTTACTTGTTTTCCATGTAATTTATTACTAAACATCAGACTGGAGTAAATTTTTAGTTTTAAAATTTTCATTGGATATATAATAATTTTTTTTTCAAAAACCACTTATATGGTGACAAAGTAAATAAGTAAATTGCCTGGAGCCATAAACCCAATTGAGTGAGCTTCCTTATTCCAACATTGAAACCAGAAGTTGGAATAATACCTTTAAAACCACTGTGAAATTATTCCATTGTTTAAGCTTTCCCTTGATAGGGCATTCCAGTCAAGCGCTTAGTTTTTGGCTTTTAATTCTATATTGCAGGTTGAGTAGATAGCATAAGAATCCTGAAATGGCATTTAATTTTGGTTTTGGTATGGTTTCATATATTAAAATGCATTCCAAAATATGCCACTATTGAAATGAATTAATCAGTGAGAAAATGAAACTTAAAAGGATAAAAGATTTATTAGATTTATTTTCTATGTAAGAAATGTTTTTATTTAAAATTGATAAGTGCAGCGAACAAATCTTTAAAAATTGTAGAGCTTTGTATCATTACACTGCCAAAAATGAATAGTTTCTACAGCTTGAAGGTTAAGATAGTTCTTGAAGTGGCTCTATTTGATTTCAAAACCTGCAGGCTACAGATCCAAAACCAGCCAGATTTCAGCCAGAGAAAGGTTTTGCACTTACACACAAGCATATTATTACCCTTTGTGACATTAATAATAATAAAGAAAGCTTCTCAAGCTTTGTGTAGTCTAGAATTGTCACTGTGGTTGAACAATTATGTAACCACATGGAAATAGTGTAGTTAGGTTGAAACTCACTTATAAAGATGGACTGGTATTGCTAAAAAGTGAATCATAACTGGTTACTACTGTAGAATTAATAAATGCCAAGATAGTCTTCTTTCAGTCAAAAATTTAAAATAATTGTTTTATAAAAATAAGAGAATATAAGAAACTGAGTAGTATATAGGCAATAATGCATTAATAAGTGATATACTGTACAGTGGATTTATTTTCAGTGAATAAACTTTGTAATTTAAGAACTATTATGAGTAATTTTGTAATTTAAGAACTATTATGAGTAATTTTGTAGAATTTTATTAAACTACAGAATACCATACTATTAATACAGTTTTGAGGAGGCTCTATCCCAACATGTTATTGCAGGTGAAGGCTGAATTACAAAAGGTAAACAACGATCGTCTTAATCTGGTCGAACAACTACAGGATGCAGAAATGGCACAAAAGAACTTAGAAGAGGCAATGGCTTCTATCCGCACAGAAGTTACAGAATTAAGAACTCACCATGACGTGGCTATTAGAGAAAAGCAAGAGGCCATGAGTAAATTAGAAGTCTTGACGAAGTACTTTGAAGAAAAAGAAGCACAACTTACAAAGTATGTCAAGATTTATACTTATCAAGCTCTGCATATTACTTGTAGTATGTTGCTTTTACTGCATAATAATAATAATAATAATAATAATAATAATAATAATAATAATAATAATATTAATAAGGAAACAAATTCACCATTAAGTATATGTACAGGACATGTTATATTTAAAGATAAATCTGCACAGATAGCTTTCGGGATTCCGGTCAATTCTCCTTTTCAGTTGAATGAATTTCTAAAGCTGTCTGTACAGATTTATCTTCAATTATATGTTCATATACATAACTGGATTTGTTTCTCCATTTTAAGACTCATGTTACTATGATTATTTTTTAATAATGATGATAATGATGATAATAAAAAAAAGGAAGTTGCATTTTAAAACACGTTTTGGTAAATCATAAAGATGCATCAATCCCTTTTGTTTTAGATAATGTCTTGGAAGAAAAAAGTGATTCATCATCCAAAGTTGGCATTGTCGCCTTTCACTTATACTGACCCTACTCATGAAACCTTTTCCTTTCACTTAAACTGACCCTTCTCATAAAACACCTTTTTTTCCCATTGTTCCACCGACTAAAAACGACCTACAGAACTAGGATTAGTAATTATACATACATTTCCTCTGTACCTATTACACATTGGATGTGAATCTGTGAACACCAATGATAAGAACCTCAAATAAGGGAACCCACTAATGCCCAGGCATTTCCTCTGTTTCTTGCGAGATCCCGAAGAAACTTTTGCCGTGGAATAAAATGATCCATAATATTCCAATACTTGTACAATCCAATGGAGAACACACACATGAAACAGAAAGAAATGAAAAAGTGGGCTAATTAAACTGGCTTTAAAAGGACAGCAGGCAAAGCATGTCCTCTCTTAAAGGCAGTAAGAAAAGATGCAATCATGAGATGCTGAAAACATTATGGAAGCTCCCACATAGCCCATGATCAAGCACAGATGCCAATAGTTCCTTACCTACAGTTTTTATTCATTTTACCGGTTTTCCAGCTGGTGCTGAAAGATTTACGGTATTGTTAAGACCTCAGGTTTGTTAGTTATGAAAAATACAAATTGATAAAAAAATGTGTCATTTTAAATTATGCAAGAAGTAGGTGAATTAATTTGACAAGATATTTACCGAGTATTTTTACAATGTACAGACAAATGCTTTGTAGAGCTACATTGTCTCTTTATTGGAGAAGAGAGAGAGAGGGATTTATAAAGGTCAGGATAGGTATCGTACATAGAGGCAGTCCCCAGTTATTGTGGGGGGGGAAGGGGCTGTGTTCCGTTCTCAGCAGGATGCTGATAAGTGAAAACTGCCATTAACCGGAACTCATTTTATGGCGCCGAGTTGCGGTTAATAGTGCCCCCTTTAGGTATGTTATGGTGCAATAACTGAAACTCAGCACGTTATAGCACCATAGATCGTCTATTTTATGGCACTAGACAAACACCATAAAACTGAGTCTGACAATGACCAGGGACTGTTAGTATGTATATTGCATATAAGCAAAAATGAGATTGGCAAAAGTTAGGGATTTCTCCATGATAGGTTAAAGGGATTTCTTCATGATTGGTTAAACCATTATACGGTACAGCTTATGTTGTAGGTAGAGGTTGTTACATTTGTCACACTGACTTGGGTGTACACCAGTGATGACAGAATTTAACTATATTATTGGGGTCTAAGGATATCAACCCCCACAAATCCCATTCTTGTCTTACTTCTCATTTGTCACAAGGATCATAGGAATGCTAACTTCCAGCTACTGGACAGCCCTGCCTACCTTTCAGAGCATTTGAAGAACAGGAACATGTGTAAGAGCTTCAGTAACCATAAGTTGATGCATCTCAATGTGACATAGAGGAGGGAGCCATTCATTAAGTATCTTCATGTCACCTAACAGTCTTTTAAATTTTAAATAACAAAATTAATCACTGCTGAGAACACCAACAGTCCCCAAGACAAACATTGCCTTCAGTTGAGACAAGGACTCTTCAAACCACCAGCATGAAACCCTCTGAGTAAGATACCTGAGCTACTGTCACACAGACAACAACAACCTCCATGTACATCATAATTAGTGTAGGAGGATTGTTGCACTGTAGGGGGTTAGTGCCGTCAGTGCACCTCGTTCGGTGCAATGTAGGCATTAATTAAGGTTCTTTACAGCGTCCCTTCAGCCCCTAGCTGCAACTACCTTCATTCCTTTTACTGTACCTCCGTTCATATTCTCTTTCTTCCATCTTTCCACCCTCTCCTAACAATTGTTTTGTAGTGGAACTGCGAGGTTTTCCTCCTGTAACACCTTTCAAACCTTTCACTGTCAATTTACGTTTCAGTGCTGAATGGCCTAGTTGCCCCAGTGCTTGGCATAATGCCAAAAATCTATGTGAATCAAAATCAAACCGCGTGGTCGTAAAGTGTATAATGAATAGATCAAACATGGCTAGACACACACCTTCCCACTTAAATTTTGCATATATATATTGTACATATCTTGACTGTTTTAATGAGTTGTCTTTTCCCAGTGAAGATGTTAAGATGTACCTTTACAAAATTCTTTGGTTTGTACAAAGCATCAATATACCTAACCAATGTCTAGGAAATTTGCTCTACCCATCTTCTTATGTTATTGAGAAATATATGAAGTCAGCCTTGCTGACATGGTAAAGTTATTTCAATACTAATAGCACTATTATTAATACTATATGCCTTTTAATGTGGAAATTGAGGTATATTATTTTTTATTTTAATAGAAACTTTATCTATGTCCTTTATGGTTAAGCTTGTTAAATCAATTATTATTCCACAATAATAGTGAATATTTTTGTATAGACGAGTTAGTGCTTACAGAAATGTTTTTAACATTTTGTCAATATGTCATTTACAGAGAACTGGAGTCACAAGAAGGATTAAGAGTTAATGCTGAAGGTTCTGCAGCTGTTGTTGCAAAGAAAATTCAGAATTATGAATTGGAATTAGCATCTTACAAGTGAGTACTATGGAACTGTTGTCTGATTATGACTTGGCTAGAGAGCACTATTTGTTTCTATTTCTTTGAGTTTTTAAAATGTTATCGATCATGATGGCTATTATTACTCATTTTTTCTTGTTTTTGTTTTCATTTTTATAATTGTTGCTACAAACCTCTTTCATGCTTTCTCAAGGAAACATAAAAAGCATTCTACTTTCGTGGATATTAAGCCTAAGAGGCAGCTATATCAGTTACCTCCTGAGGTTATCAATCTCTCTGATCTATCTCCAACTACTGCCAATGTTCCTCTGTCAGATGAGTACAAAGTAGAATGGGTCAAAGCTAGAGCAGAAATGAAAAGGCGCAAGTCTTCAGCTTCTTCAACAGATAAATCTGATAAAGCTAGTGTGTCCCCAACATCAAACAGAAATTCAGCTGGGTCATCATACCCATCTTCTGAGTCTTTAGCTTGCCCTAGTGATTCATCCACAAATCTGGTTGATTCCCCCATTCGACCGTGCCGTAGGAAAGATGTTAAACTAAGTGATGATGATGATGCCAAAGAACATAGATTAATTCGTGCACACACAGTAGATGTTGTCCCAGCAGCAGCTGCAGTTTCAACTGAACCAGTAAGCATCTCTGAAATGATTGAGATATCACCTTTGAGACCATCTTCCTTAACTGTTATGACAGGATCTCATCCTGTTTCTGTCGTTTATTCTGCATCTCGTCCTAGTGTCTTCCATCGCACAGTCTCTCCTGTTGGAAGATCTGGTTCATTAAATGATGATTTACCTAGCACATTCTCTGAAATAAAGAAAGATATCCCTGTTGTTACTGAGGAGAGAGTGATGAAGAGAGAGCTTTCAATTCCAAGCTTGTGCCTAGATGATGATGTCACTGAAAGTGTCAAAGAAAGTCCTGCTTCTGATGACTTCAAGAGCTCAGTAGCAGCAATACGTAGTTTCTATGAGGCCAAGAAGGGAATTTTGTTGGGCAAATCTAAGAATGAACCAGGCTTCAGACTAAGGTTAGAGAAGTCATAAGGAAAAGCAGTTCAGAATTAGTTATTGTGACACTAAGCTGTAGTGTTAAATTGTGGCTGTGCTTGATTTTAAGAAATAAATGCTGTTTAGAGTTGACACTGAGTATCCCTAGGTATGCTTTTATTTATTGAAATGCTTATGCCCCATCAGGAGGCTATATAGGTGGTGTCCATAGAATAATTCATATTTGGATTTTGCCATTTTTTGTTCAATGTGAATTCTAAATGGTTGAACCAATTTCATATTTATTCACATACCTGTTGATCTGAAGAAAATTATTGTATCATATTTTGTGTCTATTTTGTAGAAAGGTATTAAGTTTAAAGCAACATGCTAGATTTGATTTTGATGCTTTTTGGCAGTATACTATACAGTTTTGAGAAACTTTCATAGTTAATATGTAGTATGTATAAGTATTAGATATTTAACCTGACCACCAAGCTAAAATTTGTCATATAACTTTAGGTTGCCTCAGTTCTTTTGATAGTTTTGATAGATGGTTAGGTATTTTAATACAAGCATATGGTTACTTTTATGATCAGATGTATTTTAGCAGATAAATTGGTAATTTATTACCCATAGTTGATATTTTGTTGAATTGCCAATCTACAGGGTTTTTTTAAAGTCCAATTGATTATTTATAACCACTGAATACTTTCAGCTTCATTTATAAATTTACCCTATCAAGAGTCATGATTAAATAACTTCTGACTTCTGTTCGCTTACCTGAATATTTTCCTAGACTTTTTTTACTCATATAATTCATATGCAGTTTTTTTTTTTTACTGAGATAAGTTTTCATTTCTGCAGAACACAAGTTGAAACCTTGCGAAAGGAATTAGAAGAGCAGGAGGCCTCTTACAAATCTCAGATAACTATTCATGAACAAAAAGCCCATGAAAATTGGGTAAGTATAATGAAGATAACTATATTTCAGTATGATTAGGTTGACAGTACTTATACTTGGAATATTGTATGAAATATGCAAAAGAGCACTGATGACATTTTGGGTTAAATATGAAAAAAATAGATTAATTTGGCCATTTTGAATGGGTTGACAGTACAGTATTTACACATGTTAATGACACTTTGTTTTGATTCTACTAAGCATTTTCCTATAAACTGTATGAAAACAAAATAGGACTGTAACTTCCACTTGTCTTGTAGTCTTTTACTTTCTTTTGAATATTTTGGCTTTTTTGGTCTCATTCATTTTTCCTGCATGTTTTTCAGCTAATAATTACTACTGTATTGTAACCCATAATCTGTAGGCAGTCCCCGGTTTAAGGGGGGGGTTGTTTACTGTGTCTGACAACACGACAATAAGTGAAAATCGGCCAATTTTTTCATTTTTCACTTCACTTTTGGCGGCCGATTAACTGGACCATTGGCACCTCTGTTAGGTATGTATCGGCGCCAAGGAGTGGAAATCGGTGCATATCAAAGTGCCAAAAATTGCCGGTTTTCATCACAAAACAAGCCCCATGAAACTAGATTGCTGATAACTGAGTCCACTGATAACCGGGAACTGCTTTATTTGAGAGTATGGCTGTATCATCATGTATTTGTCAATATCCCTCCATGGGTCCTCCAGTTTTGATCCCATTAAAGCAAGTAAATTCATTACTGAAAGATAACAAGCATTTAATTTAATCAGGTGAATTTTTCTTCGGTGCATATTTACATTTTATTTTGTAAGACATTTTTGGTATTTATTACTTATAGTATCAGAATTGCAATAGAATAAATTTTTTTATTTATTTAGTTACAAGCGCGTTCAGCGGAACGCAAAAATGAGGAACAGAGACAAGAAAACAGTCAGTTAAGAGGTAGACTGACAATGTTACAGAAAGAGAAGGAGGAGGTCCAACAGTCCCAAGTCAACATCATTAAACCTACACCAAAACGTAAGTTATTTTTTATGTTTGTACTTTAACTCTATATACCCTTATGTAAGCCACACAGATTAGAATTGCTTGTGAGTTGGAGCTGACCTCCATACATGAGATGTCCCTAAAACCAAAGTGCAAATAAGGATACCTCTGTTAATTATTCAGGTGATGGTCATGACAGGTCAAATGTTGTTAGAAGTTGGTCACCAACTTCATAAAATTTGAAGGAACAATAAAATCTTTTGCTTGGTGCTTAAATATTTCAATTATTGTTTTTTGTGTGTCAAGTTTCCCTCACTATATTATTCAGTATCAGGGCAAGTTTTGTTTTAGTTTGACTGACAAGCTTTTTAGTGTTTTTAGTTAGATTTTGTTTTTTTTGGAACTGCAAGTCAAGGATTTTTATCCTGAGTGAGAATTTTGAATCTACATGGCAACCTCATTTAAATAATTTGTTCCAGAAAGACTACGTTAATTCTGTTATTTTCCAAGTGCTTTATGCTGAAAGGCCTTCCTTCTATTTGATTAGTAAATTGTTGAATTTAATAGTATTTACAACCCTTAGAAAAAAATTGCAATTTCCTTTAGAGAAGAATCCACAAGTTGATATAAGTAGCAGTAAAATTCAGCTGTATTATGTTGACATTATTAGTTCCCTTACTAATTTAGTGCTACAACATATTTACCTCCAGGTGTAGATGCTAATGGAACCATGTCCTCTCCAAGGCCCATGGTAGATGGTGTAGATGGTGATCATTCTGGCCCTCCATCCCTTCACAGGGACCTAGATTCTCCCCCCTAACCCCCCCCCCCCCCCTCATCCCATGCATGGGCCCCACCAATGTTGCCCATGATGTTCCCTCCTGGAGGTCCTCTTCCTCCTGGTGTGCCTCCTCCCCATGGTCTCCCCCCACCACCACCTGGTCTACCCCATGGTGTTCCCCCACCTCATGGGTTACCTCCTCATCCATTCCTTCCTGGAGAACCTCCCTTTATGGGGCCTCTCCCACCACTGCATGGAGATCGTCGCCTTCCTCCAGCAGGTGGTATGTCCTCGCCTCCATTCCGTCGTTCTGGCTCACCTTCTTACGATCACAGAAATGATAGGTATTCCCCCTTAAGTGATCCGATCACATATATCAGAAAAAAAAAAAAATCGGCGACATTCTCTCCTCCCCCTCTCCGCCGTAGACCATTGTCTCCTGAAATGCATCGTAATAGATCTCCAGATAGGAGATCAGATCGTACAAGGTCACCCGAGGCGATCAGATAGAATTTGAGATCCCCAGATCACCGTAATGAGAGGAGGTCTCCTGACCGCCGATCAGACAGACGATCTCCTGATAGACACTATACAAGGTCGCCTGATGGTTACATGAGACATAGGAATTCCCCAAGAAGCTACTATGATGAACCGGACTACAATAATGATGACTCAAGGTTACGGTCACATCATATAAAAGGTATTGTGCTTTAATCAGTACATTTGAACATGAGATGTTGAATCTTTTTAAATTAAAGAAAAAAATTCTACATGTGGGGATATTATTTACTGGGTTATTTCTCACATGTGGAACTTTTTTTTTTTATCATGCAAAGGTTTAGCATCTAAAATGTCTCGGTTAAGATCCTTGCATGTTTTTCATAAAAAAATTTTTTTTTGCATGCTTCTACTACAGGGAAGACTAATTTCAGCAAATTAAAAACATTTTGGCAGTCTGTGGAACAAGGCCAATCTGTTACAGGGCTTTCAGACAGTGAGTTCTCAGGTGCCAATAATTGAGGATATACAGAAAAAAGGTTAGCTTAGCTTTGTAATAAGAAATTTATGAAGTAGATTATAAATAAATGCACTTTTCTCTAGATTGTACGTGCTAGATGATAGTTAAAGGAAAATTTAGTGGGAAATGCATTGTGTAATGTTTGATTTAGAGGGGAAAGTTGTTTCTTATTGGAAAGCTTTTATAATTTGCCTTCCTTAGATTCTGAACTGTTGCTCTTTTTCTTTCATTTTCCATTTGTACACTAGTTTTTTTCCAATCAGCAGCCCAACCACACTATCTCTCACCGTGTTGTTAAGGACAGATTTTTCAGGCCAATTGAATAGTCATGCATAATGTAGTTGTATTTGTTATTTGTTCATACACGAAACAAACCCTCGGTCTTAACATTAGGATTTACTAGCGCCAAGCTGGAAACCGGTAGAATTAAAATTACACTTGTGAGATCCAGTGACTAATGGCATCTATACCAGGTCAAGGGCATGTATACCCAGAATGCCCACGGCTACCTGTGACCCATCAGTTATTTTCCTACCGCCTTTAAGATAAGACTGTTACTGTCTATCTCATTTAAAGCCAGTTTTTCAGTTTGCCCATTCTTTATCCATTTCATTTTTTATTTTTTCATTCCTTTTCTTTCTCCAAGTGTGATCAGTGTGTGGTAAGAGTGTATACGTGGTATGATGGAGAATTTTGCCTCAACATCGGGATCGTCTACCGCTTCGAAGAGGAGACAAAGGAAATGCCCAGGAGTCAGTGGCTTTCCCATGTTCTAGGTTCCTAACTTCGGTGTCGACGGATCCTCATCCAACGTGTAGTAGGTGCAGGGAAAACCGTATGTACGGTTTACTAATCCGTGTTCTGTTTGTCGCGGTTGGTCGGTGGAACAGTGGAAGAAGTTCTATGGGAAAAGCCAATACAAAAGGAAGGGGGTGACGCATCTTTGGAGACCAATCCTTACCGGCTTCTTTTGTATCGGTAATAAACCAGGCTGCTCCATATGTTTCTCCACCTGCTTTTGAATTGTCTCATACCCTTCGGTTTCTCCTAGCGGTTCTGTATCGGAAACGTCAGGAGGGGCCTTGGGTAATTTTATGAATAATTTGCATTCTCCTTTGTTCCCAGCAAGTAGAGGGGGAGATCCGCCATCTTTGTTCCAGGCTCCTGCTACTCAAGCGCATAGGTTAGATGGTACGTGGTCAGCGCTAGGCCTACCAGGCGTACCAACCTTGGATGGTCTGCTTGCGCATTATATTGACGTCACGGTTCCAGCAGGGTCCGGCAGCGCTGAATGTTCCTATCCCCCGGGCTTGCAATTTATGGGAATTAATGCCGCTGGCTTCACCATCCCACTCAGTATTTACAGCGATGCAGAACGTGGGAGGTAGTTTGGCAGCAAACGTGCGGTGCCAGCAGAAACCTCTCAGTCTCTCCCTACGAGAGGGATGACGTCACAACATACGTCACACTCTGAGATGGCAGGCGTGATGACGTCACAGACCGATTCTCGGCCTTTTTCGCTGCACCCAGACGCTAATATCGCCTTCGTGACCCGTCAATGCAAACTGTAATGCAGAAATTACAGGATATAGAGGAGAGAATGAATAAGAGAGACAAAAAGAAAAAGTGTGATTCGCCTTCTTCGTCTTCTTCCTGTAGTTCCAGGCGTCATCGCTAAGTCCGATAACGTCACGGCGAGCGCCAGTCAAGCGTTGGAGAGGATTCGGGAGTTCCTGGCGGATCCTCGGGCCAAGAGGAGAAGAATCAATTCTTCCTCTTCTTCGGACCAAGACTGTCATTTCCAAGTCAGCAAGAAGGTCGGAAAATCAGTGGCTATTAAGCACAAAGGTTGGCAGACGAAGCCGTTCGCAAGAGTCCGAACAAGCGAGAGAGGTGACGGCCGGCGAGCTAGCGGCCGAGGCGGAGTTGCCAGTTCGGATCGCAAAAACTGCGATACCTCTGGTAAAATCGACGTTGGCGGCGAAAGGTTGCAGCAGAGGATGGAATGCATGTCCCAGTGTTTCGCCCGTAAGGCCGTTCAAAATACGTACCGAAGGACGATAAGGCTCCTATTAAAAGTACAAAAAATAGAGAGTTGGCAACCTCGGCGGATACGTTCGTGGAAGGCAGTGTCCGTCTGGATGGAAGGCCGAGGCCGGGCTCGCCGACGCTCGAAAACGATGCCAATGCTAATAGAGACGAAACCTTACCTCTGTCTTAAGGAGCCTTCATCTTGGAGATCTAGACGAGATTCTCGCTCTAGAATCCGTGAGCAGAGAAAGAGTGAGACGTTCTCGTTCCCCTGCTGACTATCTGGGATCGAGCCAACAGCGGCCAGCAAAGATCAAAGAGACCGCGGCCGTAGGGGCAGGCGGCCGTGAATTCCGGGCCGTCTGTCAGAAGATAGAGGCGAGACAATCCCTCGTGACGGAGAGTGGTACACTAGAGCCGGAGGAAGGAGAAAACCAAGAGTTTCTGGCCTCGTATGCAGAGGTTATTGATTTGATTCGTCAATTCAATAGCCTTTCGGAGAAGACAGAAACACCGGCCAGTATGCTTCCTCCTGGAATTGACAGGCGTTTTGGATAAAGAGGGATACCAAGGTGTCGTATGAATTGCCTTGTTCGAGTCATGCGGAATCGGTCTTGCAACACGTAAACGCAAAGATTGCAGGGAGGGATAATTCCTTAAGATCCTAATAGATCATTTAAATTTATTCCCCCACCTCCAATGATAAAACAAAGGAAATATTATAACGACACCGAAGGTCCCTTTGCTGTCTAGACAAAGGAACCCTAATGTTTGTAAGGTTAAGGCCTGGATTAACCTTGGATCAGGTTAAAATGGAGTGCCCTTCGATGACGTACCAAGAGGCTGCTACGTTAGAAGCAACAGCTTCTTCTGTCTTTCAGGCTGCGTCCTGGTTAGACCTTTGGTCAACAGCAGTGGCGAAAATTGCATCCTCGGAAGCAACCAAGGAAAGTAGTGGATGAACCATTGTTCATTAGATTACTACAGTCAGGGTCCAAGGCGATTGCATACCTGACAAACGTAAGTGCCAATGTTTGGGCAAATATCCTGCTAATGAGGAGAGATGCAGCATTGGCTAGACTAAGCCGCAATGTGGATTTGGATTCCCTGTTTAGCAATGAGGAATGGGGATATCTTGGAATCGCAACTACTGTTGCCAGAGGTCATACTGGAAGAGGCGATAGATAGAAGAAGGATGGACACTAATGATAGGTTGGTGCAACAGGCAGTTAGGAAAACGTCTTAACAGCCAAACTACTCCTTTGGAGGGAAGACAACAGCAGATGTCTCGAAAGAAGACAGTGAGACATAGCATCCCTAATAGAGTCACAAGACCCTCTTCCCCAAAGAGGATAACTCATCGGCCCTTTCACAATAGAAACAACAGAGGAAGGGGCAATAGGGGAAGAGGGAGAGGCTCAAGAAGATAGGGATGGGCGCCTCCCATCACTCGACCCACACCAGTGGGGGGTTGCCTGGCAAATCACTGGAAGGTGTGGCAGGAACTAGGGGCAGAGCAGTGGTGGGTGGATGTGTTTCTCAGGATGCGGGTATTTGATTCCGTTCGAGGTAACCCCGCCCCTGACAGATCAACCATTACCCCACGTCACTTATGCCCACAAATCTCAGAAGGCCACTATTCTGCAGGACGAAGTGGAAGAAGATGATGGCAAAAGTGGAGCTGTGCAACAAGTATGCAGTCCGACAAAAGGCTTCTACAGCAGGATTTTCCTGGTACCCAAAGCCAACGGGGAGTGGAGGACAGTAATAGACCTGTCAACGCTGAATCTGTTTATAAGGAAAACCAGTTTCAAGATGGAAACTCCGAAAACGGTTCTACAAGCAGTCAGAATCGGAGACTTTATGCTGACAGTCGATTTTTAAAGGACGCATACTTTCAGATACCAGTCCTCAGTCTTCAAGGAAATTTCTCCGCTTCAGTCTTGCAGGGAAAGCTTTCGAATTCAAGGTCCTGTGCTTCGGATTGACAACGTCTCCTCAAGTTTTTACAAGAGTGTTCACCCTCGTGTCGGCGTGGGCGCATGCTCAGGGGATCAGGCTAATAAGATATCTGGACGATTGGCTGGTGATAGCAAAGTCCAGGGAGAAATTACTCAGGGACAGGGCGGCCCTCCTGCAGCTTTGTCACAGCCTAGGTATTGTGGTGAATCAGCAGAAGTCGCAGCTGGATCCAAGTCAACGTTTGGAATATCTGGGAATGGTGATAGACACACAAGCCAAAGTATTCCGACAGACAAAGAGTAGAGAAATGCAAACAAGTGGTGAATGCCTTTCTGGGAAAGCAGACACAGCCAGCAAGACAGTGGCAGGTGGTGCTGGGAATCCTAACCTCCCTGGAGAAGCTAGTACCACAAGGAAGGCTACACCTTCGGTCCCTACAATGGAGGATGAAGGAGTTTTGGTCACCAACAGTAGATCACCCGTACGAGCAAATTCCCTTGTCGCAGAGTGAGGAAAGACTTGCTGTGGTGGGTGGACGACGACAATCTGACAGTGGGTGTCCCCATTCAACAATCCTCCCACCTGACCCTCTTCTGTTTCTCGGATGCGTCACTAGGAAGGCTGGGGGAACCCCATATGGAGGAGTTGATGGTGTCAGCAAAATGGAGTTGCAAGGACAGAGAACTCCATATAAACGTGCTGGAGTTGAAAGAAGCAGCTTTCCTGGCTCTACAAGAATTCAGGGAGAGAGTAAAGGGACACTCAGTGGTATTGATGTCAGAACAACACCACAGTAGTAGCTTATATAAACAAGCAAGGAGGCTTAGTTTCTCGGCAGTTTACATGTGATGACAGTTCAACTTCACCAGTGGGCTATAGAGAACCTGGTAGACATCAAGGCCAGGTATATTCCGGGAAAAAGAAAAGAAACATAGTGCCGACAAGTTGAGCCGCAGGGATCAGATTCTGGGAACGGAGTGGTCCCTACACCAACAGGTAGTGGACAGGATGCTCATGTTTGTGGGAAGGACCGATCATAGACCTATTCGCACCGAGGTACAACAAAAAGTGGAAGTGTAATTGTTCAGTAGTCCCGGACGCAGAGGCAGTAGCAGAAGATGCGCTACAACAACCCCTGGGACAATCTGGACGTGTACGCATTTTCCTCCATTTTGTCTAATCCGTCAGGTTCTGAACAGGGTAATGCAGTCTCAGAACCTCAAGATGACCCTGGTAGCCCCGTTATGGCCGAAAGCAGAGTGGTTTCCAGACCTACTGGAACTCCTAGTAGATGTGCCAAGAGAGTTACCCGCCTCCATGGAGCAACCTTCTGTGTCAGCCTCACGTGGAGAGGTACCACCAGTCGGTGAAGTCCCTATCGCTTCACGGGTGGAGACTGTCAAGTATCTCCTCCGAGAGCGAGGGTTTTCGCAGAAAGCAGCAACTCGATGGCAGGTAATATCAGAAAATCATCTGCGACAGTGAACCAAGGAAAGTGGTCAGCATACTGTGATTGGTGTCGTAGAGGGAACGTGTCTCCACTCGGTACCACTATTCAGCAGTTAGCAGACTTTCTGATATATCTCAGAACAGAAAAACATATGTCTGTATCTGCAGTGAAGGGGTATCAGGGCTGCGCTACACCTCAGTCTTACGAATGAAAGGAGTGGACATATCGTCTTCATGGGAGTTGGCCATTGCTGATGAGGAGCTTGAACAGTCATGACCACCAAAGGAGCTAAAAGCCCCAGATTGGGATCTGACCAAGGTACTGAGTAGTCTGACAAAACCCCCCTACGAACCACTAAGGCAGTCCACGGATAGGAGCCTGACCTGAGACAGTTCTTCTTATTGGCCCTTGGCTTCAACCCAAAAGGGTGGGGGAGCTACATGGCCTCATCATCTCATAAAGCACTCGAGAGGTTGGAGATCAATGGTGTGTGAGTTTGTCCCAGAATTCGTGGCAAAGACCCAAAACCTCCAACAATAGTAGACGGCAGATTCGACTCCTTTACCATACTTCCTTGGCAGACTTGTAGACACGACAAAGCTGAGATGCTCCTGTGCCCCGTCAGGGCACTAAGGGAGTACTTAAGAGAACAAGGCACCTCAGGCCGGGGTGCCAGAGGTTGTTCGTAAGTACAGGACGGAACAAGAAGGAAGTGTCCAAGAATACAATATCATTTTGGCTAAGGGAGACGATCAGAGATGCTTATACTGCAGAAGACAGAGGGTCAGATAGCGAGGTGGGAGCTAGAGCTCATGACATCAGGGGTGTGAGTGCTTCCCTGGCATTTAAGAAGAACATGTCTGTGGATAAAATTCTGAAAGCTGGCGTGTGGAAGCGCCAAACAACTTTCACCTCATTTTATTTGAAAGATGTTGCCCATAGATCCTTGACACCTTTTCCTTTGGGTCCAGTGGTGGCGGCCCAACAAGTGATATAGTTTCATCCAGTGCCCCCTGGCGGGTCAGTTTGCGTCTAGTCTAAGATGAAGGTATGAAAGTAGAATGAATGGATGACTGGTCCCTTTTTTCTTTACTACTTTCTTCCTACTCCTTTAACTACGGGCAATATGAAGGAGAGTACCGTCATGTGCTGGAACGGACTAGATGCAGGTGAGATGGTCAGCCATACTGTGAAGCTATCTTAGCTGATTGATATACTTTTCAGTAGCAACACACCCCTCTGGATAATAAGGAAAAGAGGGGTGAAGGTGGATCCAGTCGCAAGGGACAAGAGTAAACAGTAGAATGGTATCTACACCCAGGTGGGAGGAAACCAATAGATCCGCTTATATCTTTTGGTCCTAGGTTCATTGTCCATTCTCTTAGAATTTCCCTATATATTCGGAAATGGATAAGGTGGCAAACTCCCAGTCAGTTGTAGAGACTTACCTCCCTCCAATAGTAAGTCTATCCTAATGTTAAGACCGAGGGTTTGTTTCGTGTATGAACAAATACCAAATTTGTAACTAATTTGTATTTTTCATAACTAACAAACCTGAGGTCTTAACAGTTAAAGGCCCACCTCGAACCACCCCTCTAGCAGTCTAAACTGGGTTAGAAATATAACTGATGGGTCACAGGTAGCCGTGGGCATTCTGGGTATACATGCCCCGTGACCTGGTATAGATGCCATTAGTCCCTGGATCTCACAAGTGTAATTTTAATTCTACCGGTTTCCAGCTTGGCGCTAGTAAATCCTAATGTTAAGACCTCAGGTTTGTTAGTTATGAAAAATACAAATTAGTTACAAATTTGGTATTTTATCATTATCTAAAGTACTGTACTATAGAGCTATTTCTATAAAAATGCAGCATATAGCAAGTTCTTGGTAAGGTTGTTCGTATGAATATGTATAGGAGATTTAGGAAACAAAAACTTAAAATGACTGGAAAAGATTAGCGATAACAGATTTGCAACAGTTTAAAGAGTACATGTAACCAGCCCGAGAAGAGTCTACTTGAGACTCAGAGGTCTGGAAAAACTAACCCCTATTAATAATAATAATAAAGAGTACATGTACTGTATATAGGTACAGTTTAATGTTGTAGTAGTAACTGAAATAAAGTGTGTATTAAGAGAATAAATTGAGAGCATATCAACTTTCGTTACGACAAGTAAAATATCTCTTAGAGAACAAGGTAAGATGGTATATCACCTCATTTAAATAACAATATTTTGATTTTTTAAGAAATGCCATTACTTACCCTAATTCTTTCACCAAATATTTGCAGGGAAGAAGACCTCTACACCTTTGGGTCCAAATGATCGATGAGGGAAGACTTGGTGGGTTATCTCATCTTCATTCTTTGCATCAACAAATCATACACCATCTGATAATTTTCATTTACAGAGTGTAAGTGCTACATTGTGATTGCATACTTGTTAAGGAACTGTGAATTTGTAAAAAAAAAAATGTTCAAAGTGTCTTTCAGTATTTTTATTATATTTATGTACTGAAATTTATTAAGTTTAAATTATGCATCTTGTTTTGTTATCAGTTGATCAGCAATGAGATCACTTGAATTTACTTACTTAAATTATTGAGAATGAAAGATGTGAAAGAAAGAACTTTTCATATAATAAGGGCTGTTTATGGAAGTGAAGTTTAATAAAGGTTGATGGATTGAAAAAAACTGGATTTGGTGCTTTTGTTTACTAAAATTTTACCAAGATTTTCTTTTTGTCACTTTTTGAGCATTATTTATGAACATAGTTCAGACTGAGCCAAACTTACATTAAGTTTTCTAAAAGGGTCACCCAAGAGAACATATATTGTTAGGATGTGTGAAAGATAGCCATTGATGTGGTACATTGTAATTTATGTATATTTTAGATTGGTGCATTTTGTACTTGATATCCCCCACAGACACCATTTATAAAAGATACCATCATGCTGGGGTAACCTGGTGTTATAAGACAGGTGCATGAGGTAGCAGGGTGCTGTCTATTTGTAGGTGCATTTGTCTTAATATTATATTGACAGAAACATTTAAATTTAATAAAATTCTAATGATATTACTTGAATTTTGGCTCTAATCCTTCCTCTTAGTTTAGTTTTGCTGCATTACTGCAGCCAGTACATTTGAGATAATTTCAGTGTAATTATTCCAATAAAAAATGTGTGGGATGTGAGTGTAAAAAATATACATATCAAATAAAAATTGTACTGTAGCAATACCCACTATGTACCATTGAAAGTGAAGACTGTAAAAGTAAGTTATTCATATACGAACAAACCTTCGTCTTAACATTAGGATTTACTAGCGCCAAGCTGAAACCAGGATGGAAGGTACTGGGTGGCGCTAGGACTACCAGGCATACCAACCTTGGAAGGTTTGCTGTCGCATTGTATGGTGTCACGATTCCAGGCAGAGTCTGGCAGCACTGGAAGATATTCCCCATCCTCACCTCCGGATTGCACTTTATGGGAGATAATGCCGCGGCTACGCCAACAACTTCAATGTGTACGGTGATACAGAATGTTGGCGGTAGTTTTGCTGCAAACGCAGGGATGCCAGCAGCAGCCGCCCAGTCTCTCCCTACAAGATTGGTGACGTCACAACCAACGTCACACACTGACATGGCGGACGCGATGACGTCACAGCCTACTGCTTCTCGGTCTACTTCGCTGCCTCCGGACCCAAATACGCTTTCGCTTTCTGACTCGGTAGTACACAATGTAATGAAGAAATTACAGGATCTAGGGAAGAAAATTAATAAGAAAGACATAAAGAAAAGGCGTGATTCGTCTTCCTCTTCATCGTCTTCCTCTAGATCGGCGTCATCGCTAAGTTCGGTGACGTGACAGCGTGTACCAGTCAAGCGTTGGAGGATACGGGATTTTGTGACTGATCCTCGGGCCAAGATGAGAAGAGTGAATTCTTCTTCATCTTCAGGTCAGGACTGTCACATCCCAGTCAGCAAGAAAGGCAAGAAGTCTGGCTGGTAAGCTCAAAGCTAGAGGATGAAGCTGTTTACAAGAGTTCGAACGAGCGAGTGAGTCGACGGTCGCTGGGCTAGCGGCCGACACGGAGTTGCCAGTACAGACGACAAAGAGTCTAAAGGCAGCCATACACGTACACGACTGGTGCGCTGATTTCATAGCGACTGGCGCGAACCGGTTAGTCTTTATCGTGTATGGGGGCTATTGATGCCAGTCCTGTCCCATCGTCATTTCAGCATGTTGAACTGACTGGCGCGTCTTGACTAGCGCGGCGGGTGTTGGGGAGGACTGAGGCCAAGTTTCAACATGTACCACCTCGAACCACCCCTCTAGCAGTCTAAACTGGGTTAGAAATATAAACTGATGGTCACAGTAGCCGTGGGCATTCTGGGTATACATGCCCCGTGACCTGGTATAGATGCCATTAGTCCCTGGATCTCACAAGTGTAATTTTAATTCTACCGGTTTCCAGCTTGGCGCTAGTAAATCCTAATGTTAAGACCGAAGGTTTGTTAGTTATGAAAAATACAAATTAGTTACAAATTTGGTATTTTCCTTGTGGGAGTCTGGGCAGTACTGCTGTTGTGAAAGGATGTCGCAGTCAGTCAAGTATTTATCTCATGATTTCATTCTGATTTTTTTTGGACCTGTACAGAGCACTACTGTGCTTTTGGAAAATACAAAGTCCGGATTATTCCAATTAAGTAAAAGGACAAGCAGCTTATGAGCAATTACTGGAATTATGTAAAAAAAAAATAAAGATGCAAACAGCTTTTGTGAATGCCAAAACTGCCAGCCTTTCATGGTATCTTTTGACTAATATAAATGAGTTTTACAATTAATTTGTAAAACATTTTAAAGGATAAACGTGGTGATAAAATCATCAACATTCTTAAAGGACTGTGAATTTCACTAGTAAAACATTTGAGAGGAAATCTGTCCATAGTGATCGATATCACACCTTTCATTGATATTCCAATTCATTCATCTCTAGAGTCAACTTAGATTCCTGTTATACGAAGTAAAGTATGTTTAAGAATGAGGCATTCTATATCACCTTGAGAGAGAGAGAGAAAGAGAAACATTCTGAAATGCAGGTAAACCTTTGCGTTGGTTAAATAAAATAAAAAAGCTGAAAAGCATATTGTATATTCAGAGGTCCTCCTAAACTATATGAATGGATTCCGTTACCCGATTACTGTACCTGAAGCAGCAATAAAAATTAGGAACACCCCAGTCATCATCAGTCATTCTTGAATAACTTCTACAATCTTCCGGGTTATTTTCCTTTAATTCTTTCATTTAAGTGATACGGTAAAACCTCTCTTCATTAGCCATGGTTTCACCCATACTTTACGACTTTTCTTGCCTATTTCATGCTCGTATTCGTCTTGCAGGAGTGCTATTATCATTATTGTACTTATCTTCCTTTTACTTGGTGCCATGATTTAAAAACACTCACCATATCAGGACATTACAGGACTGAAAGGAACACGGGTGCTGCATATTAACTCTGCCCTCTCAAAATATGCGTAGAGCAAGTCCTCTGTGAGTATGGGCAATACCCAACCAGACTGGAGCGTGCGCTAATCCCGGCAGGACAAACCCCATGCCAGTCGCGTACGTGTATGGCCGCCTTAAGAAAGACTACAATGTTGTTGGTGAAATCGACGTTGGGGGCGAAAAATGCAGCAAAGGATAGAGCACAGATACTGGTTTCGCCTGTAAGACCGTTTAAAATATGGAGAAAAGATGAAAAGGCTCCTATTAAAAGAACAAAAAATAGTGAGTTGGCAACCTCGTCTAATACGTTGGTGGAAGGCATTGCCTGCCTAGATGAAGGTTCAAGGCCAAATTCTCCGACGGTCGTTGGAGACATTGGAGAAGAAGTGAGCTTGGTTTCGAGAGAGCCTTCATCTTGGAGGTATAGGCGAGATTCTCGCTCCAGATCCGCGAGCAGAGAAGGAGTGGAGTGAGGTGGCCTCGTTCTCCTACTGACTGTTCGGGATCGAGCCGTCGGCGTTCATCAGAGATCAAAGAGACCGCAGCCGTAGGGGCAGACGGCCACGAAGCTCTCGGACGTTTGTCAGGGGATAGGAGTGAGATAGCGTCTCCTGAGGCTGAGCGCAGTTTGCTAGAACTGGAGGAAGGAGAAAACCGAGAGTTTCTGGCTTCATATGCCGAGGTGATTGATTTGATTCGCCAATTCAATAACCTTTCGGGGAGAACGGAAACATCTGCCAGTATGCTTCCTCCGGGGATTGACATGGCGTTTGGGGTGAAAAAGGATACTGAGGTGTTGTATGAATTGCCTTGTTCAAGTCATGCGGAGTCCGTTTTACAACACGTAAACGCACGGATTGTGGGAAGGGATAATTCCTTAAGATCAAACAGATCGTTTAAGTTTATCCCTCCTCCAATGATGAAACAGGGAATATTATACGACACCGACGGTTCCTTTGCTATCTAGACAAATTAACCCAAATGTGGTAGGTTAAGACCTGGATTAACCTTAGATGAGGTGAAAATGGAATGCCCTTCGATGACTTGCCAAGAGGTTGCTACGTTAGAAGAAACAGCTTCTGCCTTTCAGACTGCTTCTTGGCTGGATCTTTGGTCAACAGCAGTGGTGAAGATTGCATCCTCAGAAGTGACGAGAAAAGTAGTGGATGAATCAATGTTCATTAGATTACTACAATCAGGTGCCAAAGCAATTGCGTACTTGACAAATTTTAAGTGCCAATGTTTGGGCGAATATCCTGTTAATGAGGAGGGATGCAGCTTTGGCTAGGCTAAGTCGCACTGTTGATTTGGATTCCCTGCTAGCAATGAGGAATGGGAATATCTTAGAATCGCAATTGCTTTTGCCAGAAGCCATACTAGAAGAGGCTATAGATAGAAGAAGGATGGACACTAACAATAGATTGGCACAGCAGGCAGTTAGAAAAACATATAACAGTCAAGCTAACCCTATGGAGGTAAGGCAGCAGCAAATACCTCGGAAGAAGCCAGTGAGGCATAACATCCCTAGTAGAGCAACAAGACCCTCTTCCCCAAAGAAGTTAGCTCATCGGCCCTTTCACAATAGAAATAACAGAGGAAAGGGGATTAGGGGAAGAGGGAGAGGCTCAAGGCGATAGGATGGGCACCTCTCATCATTCAGCCACACCAGTGGGGGGTTGGTTACCTGGCAAATCACTGGAAGGTGTGGCAGGAAATGGGAGCTGAGAAGTGGGTGGTGGATGTTCTTAGGGTCGGGTATTTGATTCCATTCGAAGTATCCCCACCCCTGACAGCCATTACCTCACCTCGCTTATGCTCAAGAACCTCAGAAGGCTTTTATTCTGCAAGAGGAAGTGAAGAAGATGATGGAAAAAGGGGCTGTGGAACAAGTATCCATTCCGTCATAGGGGTTTTACAGCAGGATTTTCTTTGTACCCAAAGCCAATGGGGACTGGAGGACAGTAATAGACATGTCAACATTGAATCTTTATAAGAAAAACCAGATACAAAATGGAAACTCCAAAGACGATTCTATAGGCAGTCAGGATCAAGGACTTTATGCTGACAATTGACTTGAAGGACGCATACTTTCAGATCCCAGTCCATCAGTCTTCCAGGAAATTTCTCCGCTTCAGTCTTGCAGGGAAAGTTTTCGAGTTCAAAATTCTGTGCTTCGAATTGGCAACGTCTCCTCAAGTTTTTACAAGAGTGTTCACTCTCGTGTCGACATGGGCGCATGCTTAGGGGATCAGGCTAATAAGATATGTAGACGATTGGCTGGTGATAATAAAGTCCAGAGAGAAATTACTCAGGGACAGGGCGACCCTTCTACGGATTTTGTCACAGCTTAGGCATTGTGATAAATCAGGAGAAGTCGCAGTTGGATCCAAGTCAACGACTGGTGTATCTGGGAATGATTATAGACACAATAAAAGCCAAAGTATTCCCGACAGAGAGTAGAGAAATGCAAACAAGTGGTGAATGCCTTTCTGGAAAAACAAACACAGCCAGCAAAACAGTGGCAGGTAGTACTGGGAGTTCTAACTTCCTTGGAGAAGCTAGTACCACAAGGGAGGCTACACCTTCGATCTCTACAATGGAGGATGAAGGAGTTTTGGTCACCAATAGTAGATCACCTGTACAAGCAGATTCCCCTGTCGTCAGAAGTGAGGAAAGACTTGCTGTGGTGGGTGAAGGACAACAATCTGACAGTGGGTGTTCCCCTTCAGCAACCCTTCCCGGATCTCTTGCTGTTCTCAGATGCTGGGGAGCCCATATGGAGGAGCTGATGGTTTCAGCAAAATGGAGTGGCGAGGACAGAGAGCTCCATATAAACGTGCTGGAGTTAAAAGCAGCATTTCTAGCACTACAGAAATTCAGGGAGAGGGTGAAGGGGCAATCAGTGGTATTGATGTCAGACAGCACCACAGTAGTAGCTTAAATAAACAAACAAGGAGGCCTAGTGTCTCGACAGTTACATGTGATGACAGTTCAACTTCATTGCTGGGCTGTAGAGAACCTAGTAGACATCAGAGCCAGATATATTCCGGGAAAAAGGAACATAGTGGCCGACAAGTTGAGCCGCAGGGATCAGATCCTGGGAATGGAGTGGTCCCTGCATCAACAGGTAGTGGACAGGATGCTCATGTTGTGGGAAAGGCCGATCATAGACCTATTCGCAACCAGCAACAACAAAAAGTTGGAAGTGTATTGTTCGGTAGTCCCAGATGTAGAGGCAGTAGCAGAAGATGTGCTACAACACCCATGGGACAATCTGGACGTTTACGCATTTCCTCCATTTTGTCTAATCTGTCAGGTTCTGAACAGATGCGGTCTCAGAATGACTCTGGTAGCTCCTTTATGGCCAAAGGCAAAATGGTTTCCGGACCTCTTGCAAACTCCTAATAGAACGTGCCGAGAGAGTTACACCCCATGGAACAACCTACTGTGTCAACCGCAAGGAGAGGTACACCGGTCAGTGAAGTCCCTATCACTTCACGGGTGGAGACTGTCAAGTATCCCCTGCGAGCGAGAGGGTTTTCGCAAAAAGCAGCAGCGCAGATGGCAGGAAATATCAGAAAGTCATCGGCAGCAGTATACCAAGGAAAATGGTCAGCATACTGTGATTGGTGTCGTAGAGGGAACTTTTCTCTACTCGGTACCACTATTCAGCAAATTAGCGAATTTTCTGATATCTCAGGACAGAAAGGCTCATGTCTGTATCTGCGGTGAAGGGGTACACAGGGCTGCTCTACCCTCGGTCTTTCGCATGGAAGGTGTGGTCATGTTGATGAAGAGCTTTGAGCAGTCATGTTCGCCAAAGGAACTAAAAGCCCCAGATTGGGATTTGACCATGGTATTGAGTAGTCTGACAAAACCCCCCTACGAACCACTAAGGCAGTCCAAAGATGGGAGCCTGACCCTGAAAACAGTCTTCTTATTGGCCCTAGCTTCAACCAAAAGGGTGGGGGAACTACATGCTGCCTTCGTATGTCGTAAAGCGCTCGAGAGGTTGGAAGTCAATGGTATTCGAGTTTGTTCCAGAATTCGTGGCCAAAACTCAAAACCCATCAATAGTGGACGGTAGATTCGACTCCTTTTCCATACGTTCTCTGGCAGATTTCGTAGACAATGACAAAGATGAGATGCTTCTGTGTCCCGTCAGGGTAATAAGAGAGTACTTAACGAGGACAAGGCACCTCAGGGCGGGGTGCAGGAGGTTGTTTGTAAGTACGGGACGGAGCAAAAAGGAAGTGTCCAGGAATACAATATCGTTTTGGCTAAGAGAAACGATCAGGAATGCCTACATGACAGTAGACAAGGGGTCAGATAGCTAGGAGAGGGCTAGGGCTCATGACATCAGAGGCTTGAGTGCTTCTTTGGTATTCAAGAAGAATATGTCTGTGGAGAGAATTCTGAAAGCTGTTGTTTGGAAACGCCAAATGACTTTCACTTCCTTTTATTTAAAAGACGTTGCCCATAGATCCTTGGATACCTTTTCCTTGGGTCCAGTGGTGGCGGCCCAGCAAGTGGTATAGCTCATCCAGTACCCCTGGCGGGTCAGTTTGTGTCTAGTCTAAGATGAAGGTATGAAAGTAGAATGAATGGGAATGACTGGTCTTTTTGTCTTTACTACTTTCTTTCTACTCCTTTACCTACGGGCAGTATGAAGGAGAGTACCATCATGAGCTGGAACGGACTAGATGCAGGTGAGGTGGTCAGCCATACTGTAAAGTTATAGAGTATAATATACTTTTCAGTAGCAACACGCCCCTCTCGGTATTAGGGAAGGGAGGGGTGATGGTAGAGCCAGATACAAGGGACAAGAGTGGCTTATGAGAATGGAAGGTCCTCTATTTTCCCATAGTTTATAAACCATGGCACGGTACCAGGACCCAGTAAGGGAAGCCAATAGATTCTCTTGTATCTTTGGTTCAAGGGTTCATTGTCCATTCTCTTGGAATACTAATATTCGGAAATGGATGTAGGTGGCAAACTCCCAGTCAGTTATAGAGACTTACCTCCCTCCAATAAGTAAGTCTATCCTAATGTTAAGACCGAAGGTTTGATTCGTATATGAACAAATGACAAATTTGTAACTAATTTATATTTTTCATAACTAACAAACCTGAGGTCTTAACAGTTAAAGGCCCACCTCGAACCTCTCTCTAGCAGTCTAAACTGGGTTAGAAGTATAACTGGTGGGTCACAGGACGCCAAGGGCATTCTGGGTAATACATACCCCGTGACCTGGTAGATGCCAATAGTCCCTGGATCGCACAAGTTTAATTTTAATTCTACCGGTTTCCAGCTTGGCGCTAGTAAATCCTAATTTTAAGACCTCAGGTTTGTTAGTTATGAAAAATACAAATTAGTTACAAATTTGTCATTTTTATTATTTATTTAATGAAACTTCAGAGGATATCGGTGCAAGTATACCTGTTCCAGGTATACTTAGAAATTTAAAAATTTTTTACTTGTCTATAAATGAAGAGTGAAGTTATTGCATTCCAGGATATTCAGTTAGGAAACATTAAATACAGAATTAGAGAACCACCTTACAATGGAAGGGAAAATATTAAGTTTCAAGTTGCTCATTAAGTTTCAAGTCTCACATAAGGTGCTTGCATAATTCATAATAACCAGGAAGGAGATTTGACTGTTAACCGAGCCAAGTCAGTACTAAATTATCACATGGCCACAAACAAGGTTATGTCAACTTTTTAATTTGTTTCAGTGAAAAAGTAAAGCTAAAGTTTTTGAGGTGGTAAAGAGTAACTACCTAAATCTAATTTTTCTCTAGGTCTTATGTAATTGCCATGAATTAAGGCAGTCCCCGGCTTATGACGCAGGTTCCATTCTTGAGATGTGCTGTAAGCTGAAAACCGCCATTGGCCGGAAAATCTATGGAAACTGCATTTTTATTGCATTTTTCATAAAAAAAAACTCCAATATTGATTATTTTGCATTTTTGGAGTCATTGTTCTTCTGCCAGACCGGCATCGTAAGCGGCATAACCCTGGGAATGTGCATCGTAAACCAAGAAATATTTCTGACATATAATTGAAAAGTGACATAACCTCAGAACGTCATAAAGCCGAACCCATCGTAAGGCGGGGAGTGCCTGTAGTTGGCTTTTTCACCTCTTACCCTGCATTATTGTACCTTTCCTCAGTGGTCTGGTCGGTATGGTGTTGTCGTACCACCCTGGTGGCCGTGAGTTATATTCTCGGGCATTCCATTGAGGTGTGAGAGATGTATATTTCTGGGATAGAAGTTCACTCTCGACGTGGTTTGGAAGTCACATAAAGTTGTTGATCCCGTTGCGGAATAATCACTGGTTCCATGCAACGTAAAACCACCATACAAACAAACTAACAAACTATAGTACCTTTGTTTAGCCAAATGTGGATTGTATTACTCGTTTAACATGATGACTAAGAATGGATGACATGCCTTCTCAACTGAAGAATTTGAGTAGCAGACTTAGTGGAGTGAAGTGAAGACACATCAAACCCTTTCCCCTGCTGAGTCTGATCTTGACAGATTGATGACCCTTAATGTGGTGAAGATGAGGTATCTCAAGGTAGATTTGCTAGGGTAGCTTTTTAAAATGGCCGTATTTCTTCTCTGATATTGCCCTTTTTTTGGGCATGAGTCCATTCAAGACAAATACCTTTTTCTTTATTGTAGATGAAAGTTCGTATAACTGTCAAGGAAAAGGTTTATGAAAAATATCCTTGTCAGTAAGCAGACTGAAGGTTCAAGCTTTAGTAACTTGAGTCTTATAATCAAAACAAGAACAAGAAAAGAAAACAAGATACAGATTTTATACCAATTTTTAATTTGAAAGTGGCCTACTATTGACAACTATAATACATTCTTAAAGGCGGTCTTTTAGACTTTTTTTATAGAAAGTAAATGCAGACAACCATCAAAACCATTCAGCAACTTTCATAAATATAAATGATATAGGGGTGTTAGGTAAATACTTAAGCATGATACTCTAATAGATCTAGGGTAATAGACTTCCTAAGAAGATGAATAATTTGATAATCTTCATGTACCAAACCAAAATCCTTTCCTGAATCTTTACATCAATTACAACAGTCTTCAGAATGACCTATATGTATGAAACTCCATAAAAAAGCACAAGGAGGTATAAAGACGGTCAACGTTTAATTCACAGGACAAATGCTACTATTGAAAACAGGTACTTGGACAAAACTGAGTATAGTAAGACCATAATATACCTACGCCTTCACAATGCACTCATGCCATAAATTTGGAAAGAAGTACAAAAACAAAAGATACTGCAATAACCAAGTACTACGAGTACACAGTCTATGAAACATCACTCCACGGGAATTGCAATGACCACGTAGTACACAAGTAGTGACTGCAAACACTAAAATCTGGAGAAATGTCAGTTTTACATTTATAATACAGAGCTGAGATTTTTAAAGAATAGAACTACCATATCGGCAAGAGAACCAAGTGAGAAATAGGTTACCTGGGCATCTCAGTCTGGCAAAACTTCTGTTCCGGACAGTTAAAAGATGAGAGCCCAAAAAATGGAAATAGGAAAGACATGACTCAATATGGCAAGAAATAGTGGATTTCATACATTCAGATATACTCTTGAAACTATTTCCAACAATGAGGTTGATCAAGGACAGAAATAAATACACCATATAAGCAGAATAATTGGATCAATGAATACAGTGAAAGTGGTCCAGCTCTCGGACCTTAAATAAGACCTAACCAATGTATATAAATGGAGCAAAGGTAAACCAATAGCTTTATTGATAACATAAAACAAAATACCCATACCAAGACAACCAGTACATGCAATTACAGATTCAATAATGAAACAAATGACCAAATAAAATAAAATAAAACAGGAGATGAAGTCATTCCATCACCGATAACAGCCACCGTGGTGAAAACACTGTAAAGAAAAGCAAATACAGTCGCAACAGAACTGGCAACGTTTAGCAGGGTTTATTGTTGTAAGAAAATAAGACAAATGTTTGGGAAAAACTCTAATTTGGACTAAAGATGAGCCCAGGGAAGTGTTTATACACGAACTCTCCAAATATTTTATTATTGTGAACCCCTCAGAAGAAAAATAAGTCATAATGAGACGTTGCATAATAAGTTTAATAAGATATTTTGAAAAACAAAGAAAAAATGGAATTTTAGGTAAATCTCAGGAAAAATGTAAAGGTTCCTTAAGGGACGCTTAATGGTGGGACAAAATCAACTTAGAAGTTCCAGTCCAAATGAAGAAAATTAAATGAAAAACACCTAAGACATGAATTACTGAAGGATGAATGTCTGTGTGCATACGGGAATAAAACCAGTGGCCTTGAAACTGAGAGTACTATATCTTTCTGCGTCAGCCGGATCGGTCTGAATCATAGTGACAGGGTAGTTAAATAGTAGTGGAGATTGTGGGTTTAGAGGGAGTATCCCTCTTTCGCCCGACCTGGCCTCCTAAATCAAAGACTCTGGTTTCCGTACCTGAGAAAATGTTAATTATTTTCCAAAATTTGTCTTTATAGATAACAAAAATCTGACCGCCTTCAAAAAACCTACTCAGTGTGCCAGGCTTCACCTGAAGGATTATGGTTACACAGTAGATGTTTATGACATGGTACCTCTCTTCATCAAATCATGAAGATGTCAACTTTGATAGTTCAGTATAGGGCTACATAGAAAACGCTTAAAATTACAGTAAATGGTGCGGATTTTCACACCTCTTATATTTATTCATGCACAGATATTAACAACTTTATCATATCCAAATGTAAACTATGATTTAGATTATCTGTTCAAATAATATTTAGTACCATTTACAGTTGTCATAGGAATGTTCGGTTGAGTCACGAGTGGAACCGGGAAAACAAGTTGAAAAAAAAGAAAAAAAAAAAGAGAAGCAGATATGAAACTCTTAACCAAGAGTTAATACACGCAAGGTTCATGAAAATTATAACTAGTGAAGATGGACGAAAATTACAAAAAAAGATAAAGAAGTGGAAAAAAGTAGTGATGCCGGTATTTAGGAGAAGAATATTAGCGACAGAAAACAGAAATCATGACACAAACTCGCCTTTTTATCTGCAAATATGGTGTAGCTAATTAAGATATTTGTTTTCTTTGTTTTTATTTCTTAGTTCTACTTCAAAACTAAGATAAAATGTAATTAAGTGAACAAGTGGTAATGACAATAGTACGTTAAGACACTGTATAGTCTTGCCGTACGAAGTTACTTCTTCCAAAAGTCCTCTTGTTTTGAACGAGTTACAGATTTCAGACAGAAAATTAATTTAGAGAAGAAATTAATAACTAAATTTTAAAGAGTCACTGATACTAATTGATAGAGCATAAATGCCTTCCGCTCCACGATAAAAACGTTACTGGTGATTTAGTGTTTAAACAACACAAATGGAAGAAACAGTACTTCACTTTGAATTCGCCAAGAGTACAAGTAAATTCTCAGTTTACCAGAGCAAATACTTCCGCTACAACGCAGTTCACTTACATATGTCGCTGCTCGCTGTGGTAGTGGTCTGCTGTAGTTTGCTTCTTCAAGTGACTGGTGTTCGTGATTCTATTTTGAAACGAGTAGTAAGTATATGTAAGAATTTTCAGCAGGTCCATTCATAGTTAAGTGTGTTAAGTTTACCTGGTGAAATTTTATCTCAAACCATTATCACATTTTGGTCTTGGAAATGTCATCTTCCTGTTTTATTATGTGCTTTGAATATTTATGGAGCCCATTTCAGTAGCAAATGACTCCAACAAGGATGGATAACTTAACAAAAGATCCTATCTTCACTCTAATGAGTGAGATTAGTTTAACATTTCCTTGAAACTTACTTTATTTAACCTAAATGAACTGTCAATGGGATTAGGATCGCATTTCACTCCTGTTATGTTTTCCTCTACTCTAAGCCCCGTTGTCTATCTCCCCCCGCCCCCCCCGCCCCCCCCCCCCCAAAAAAAAAACCCCCCCCCCCCCCCCCAAAAAAAAAAAAAAAAAAAAAGTATAAAACGATGGGGTCTAGGTACACCACCTCTAAAACACCTCATTTGGTAAAGAAACTAATGCCAGAAACGTTCATTTCATACATTATTTCACAAGAAAATTATACATCGAGTCCGAAATGCAATTATGGTTTAAAGTGAAATTAAACTAACAGTGTCATTTGAAAGTTGTTAGGCATGCCGATTAATAACTTAGCACAGACGCTCGTTGTCTAATATTTCCTTTATTTTCTATTGAGCCAACATGTAACTGAATGGAAGGCATGTTATTGGCATATATCTATATGGTAAGTTCGTGAAACGAAGTTTAGCAATTATATGTAGTACTGTGAAATGTGAATTGAATCCATCAATCGGGGAACTAGTGTATTTCAAAGTCTGTGGTTAAAATGTTTATAAAATTTTACAGTTCATTTATAAATACAAAACTGGTCCTTGATGGTGTACGTAATTTCATGATGATGATGATGATGATGAGAGAGAGGTCGGGGGGACACGTGACCAAGGGCCCCCCTTAAATCCGCCACTGCGGCTATGGTATAACATAAACATAGAGCCATGTTACTTCTATTTTACAACTGTTTCACAACCAAAGTATGGCTAGTTAAGGGAATGGTTCCAAAAGAACGACTGAGATTATGGTTAGACTGAATAAAGTTGGCATTATGACGCTTTGTCTTATTACTGCCCATAATTTGGATAATGTGCTAAGTTGGACGAAGAGGCTTAAAGCTGGCCTCTAGACTTAAGCAACCAACTAAGGGGGTAAGAAGAATAATTGTAACTGTACAAAGATAAAAATTATAGTAGTGACTGGAACGGAAGCATCGTAGGTGCATAGCATTCTAAATACTAATGAAGTGCTTGGTGGGATTATAACTGAAAAAGTTGGGGACATGGCAGAGGGCTTAATAGGAGAAGAGCATCGTTTTAAGGAAGGCAAACGGTCTGTGCTCAAGTGTTTATGAAATTTAAATGACAAGCTTGAAAGTAAAGGGAATAGGTTGTATAGGGCATACATGAACCCAGAAAATGTTTATGGTAGAATCAATAACGAAGACAAAGGGGAGTTTGTTGAAGATGTATAGTATAAAAGACAGGTTGCTGAGTGACTTTTTTTTTTTTTTTTTTTTTTTTTTTTTTTTTTTTTTTTTTATGGAAGCCAATCATGTTCGGATAAGAGGATAGAAGAGTGGCTAGTTTGGAATTAAAGTGGCTCTAAAAGAGGGTTGTGTTATGTCTTCATGGCTGTTTAATATCTTTATGGATGGAGTGATGCAGTAAGTTAGAATCTGAACAACTGGGTATTTTATTTATGGACATTAATAATGTAGCGTATTTTAACTTAGTTCACTATGTTAAGGAAGTGATAACAAAACACTTCTTCTCAATACATTATTGTCGCTAATGCGTACTTACAGAGAAAAAAAAAATATTAAGTTTTTACCTCGAATTTTTCCTAAGTCGGGAGAGGTGTTTCCTCTACGGTAATGTTTACTTTTAATGAGCCCTCTAACTTACTTTCTTACGCAAACAAAAGCACTTCCAGTTACTCATTATTGGCTGAGAGGTGTGACATCGTTATGACGTCATGGGTTTCATAACCAATTACGAACGACTTTAGTCGAAAACTAAGTTTCACTAGCATTTCAGCGGAGTAGTAAAGTTACCTGTCCAGTGTCCACTGGTATCCTTGTTTGACTGAATACTCGAATAATGAAACATAAACCTGTAGGTATGGCATAGGTAGTGGCTGGCCCTTCTGGCATTAATTTTGACAGACCTTCGATTTCCTACCGATTGTTTGCAGTGCAATGTGGTCTACGGTGAATTATATCATTACTTGTCTAGTGGTGGTAAAGAAGTTGTGATTGAATATGCTCAAAGACAATTTAATTTTAAAGCAAAAGAAAAAAAATGCGAGTGTTGTGGAGCTATTTGTCGGCTCGACTCCAAGGAACGCCTTAAGATGTGATCGCTCTGTAGGAACGAAGAGACGTCGGCGTAAGCGATGCAACACCCAAATCCATCCGCCATGGTAAGTAGCCTTACTGTAACCCCTGTGGGTAGCGCGCGCAGCGCAACATTACCTCTTGCCAGAACATGTCGGGCTTGCCAAGAATCTTTAAATTTGCGGATAAGGCGCGAAGCGCCGTTCCGCCCCGGCCTTACTGACAGCACACACAAATCAATCATCGCGGATATGTAGTCGCTCCCTACTTTGTTGTTGTTTTGGTATCGCCGCCATATTGGTTTTGGTGTTCTTCCGCCGATTTCGGTCGGCTGTCGAGTGGGCCCGCGAATCTGTAAGTGCTCCAGGGATAGGTCCATTTTTATGTTTGAGTGTTACATTTAGATTTTTTTCCTACATTTTGTCCTGTTTTTACCTACTTTGTCTCACCCGCCCAAAACCCCGCTTCCCAAGGAGGTTCCCCCAGATTGTTATCTATAGGGGGAGGGGTGGTGGAAGGATAGGTATTCATTTGCGATGGAAATAAACCTCAAAATCATTCAAATCACATCATAATACACCAGAAAAATCTATATTTTATGTTGAAAGCAATTAATGTCCATAAGTAAAATTTACCAACAACTGAAGTTAGTGCAAGGTTGTGTGATCAGATAATGAAATGTGAGGGGACCACCGATGAGCCTTCGGTGTAGGTTTAGAAAGCAGATAATGATGGGGAAGTTTTTTCGGCCGGTGTGCATCTATAATTCACCAGCTATATGAACGTAAGTTACGTGACAGGTGCTTCTTTGTTATTTTTCCTCTGGAGACACACCCCATAGGAGATGTAGACCTAGTATTGAAGAAAATGCCCTCACGCTTGGAATTGTGTATTGTTCTATTTATCAGGGTGGTTTCAGTGGTTTCAGTCTATATTCTATGAATTCTGTTGCTATCATGTAAGATCGGTGGCCAACAGCATTTAGAAGTAAGCATACATTTCATTGACAAGGTGGAAGTCTTCATGAACTCTATTGAACGCTAGGAGCTGTGTTATCAAAAAGCTGCAGAATCGCTGTTTTTATCCAGTTTGATGTCTAGGGTTTTAGGTTTGGCTTCTCGGCGACAAGCTGTCTCGGTGGTGTAAAAAGTAGAATATTCATTTTAATTTTCTCACTATATAGTAGAGGGTTTTATCCCCGTTGGTTTTCATATTAAAAATTCATATTTTTCACTTTTTTTATTTACATTTCGACATACAGATATGCAATGCATGGTGAACACACGAAGCTTTGTGGTTGATGCCATCAAGATTAGTTAAAAAAAAAAAAGCGAATGAAAACAAAACATTATAACAAAACAGATTTCTTTTGCTCTTTTAACAAGAGCGGAATAGTATTTCAGAGAAGACAGAACAGAATATTTTGAATTTGTTCTTTCTAGCATTGACGAAAGGATTAGCATAAAATTGGTAAGAAAATACATCAATTTTAATATGATTTAACTGTGGTAGAATCTAACTAGTGTTAAAGAACTGTCGGGTTTTTCTGATTCCCCTGGTTAACATAAGTTGAATAATAGAGATCTCTTGAGATGATACGTAGTACAGAGTGTGGGGCTTA
>NC_087206.1:25728067-25807663 GCF_015104395.2 Macrobrachium nipponense
TCAAAGGTAATTTTTCGATATTCATCTTTCCATATTCGACCAGAACGTAATAAATTATAAATGAAAAACAATATGTATATACCAGGTTTTTTTTTATTGCACGATTGTTTATTTTTATTACTCCATTCCATTTTCTAGATATATATTGTGTCTGTTGAAGAATTTTACGGAAATTTGTCAAATACGTATTTATTCATTTACTGCCTCTGTTTGACAAGTAATAGTAACCCCTGTTGGCATAAGACCAGGTTAACCTTCAACAAGTGCCACTTTCTTCGCCTGTGATGTTTTTTTTTTTTCTCTCTCTCTCTCTCTCTCAAATCTTATTAGCAAGCACTTGAAAGCGTCGAATCCTTTGTCGGCGAAAGGAAAAATGTTATGCAACAGTGTTACATTGTAGTGGTCTACTGTAGCGCATTAGTCTCATCCTTAGCAAGTCTGCTTTGAATAGCCTCGTCCTTCCCCCATTTTTTAAAAATAATTAATAGTGTTAATTCCTTCCGATTTTGCTTTCATTTGGCGTTCATGGATAGAGGTACCGTATAACCCTTGAATCTTAATATCACTTTACGTAGAAAAATGATCCACCCACATCTTTCTCATAAATCATTCGCCTTAGGTTTGGCTGTTAGTCTACTAGTAATTTGGCAGAAGAATTCCAACTGGTCGTACTCACTCCTTCAGTTCATGGATGTCCGGGTGTTTGAGAGAGATTTCCATTTCACCCGTTTCTGGATGACAGGTGTCTGGGAGTACAAAACTGGCCAAATGTTCAACTACCTACTATCAGATTCAGGGTCTCTGTAACACGGTTTTTTAGACTTTGCTCCTTGTCAAAGCATCGGATGTAGCTGAAAGTTGACATATGTATATTTTATAACCACACACAAATTTTGTCAGCATTATCAATAACCTAAACCCGATAGTGTTGATTTTTATAGAGTAAAAATGAACTAGCCGACGCCATGGCCAATGATTACGAGCCAAGAGTCGAAAAACATTCATTACGTAAGCAAGGTAAACAAATACCTTTTGACTAAATGTTGCCCATCCCATCTACCAGACAGAAATGCCATCGGCTCTGAAACCCAATGACTTTATGAATGGCGCAACGATACATAGTTGTGGGTGGGGTATCAGGGCTAGCGTAGTAATACTACTGTAGCAGTAGTGCCGCAACAGTATAGCAGTAATATACATGAATTAAACGTTTAGACCAACTGCTGTGGATCCTTGAGGATCATTTAGCACTTCTTACAAAACTACTCGAGAATTAGTTTTTATAGCCAGAAGTTAAATTTTCTAATCCAACAATGCCCATGGTAGCCTTCAGTGTTATCCTGAATTATAACGAGGCGAAAGTGGGTGGAGCCTCATGAAGTCATCATTCTGACGATAATTATTGGTGAAGGTTTTAAAGCCAATATACGTACCGGCTATTTTTTTTTCAGTAAATAGGTAGACAGCCAATAAATAAAAATTGCTTGACATTGGATATAGCAGTTATCAAATCAAGCTTGTCTACTATGTATTTGGTAATTACCAACTATTCCCTACATCTTGTCAATCTGATTGTGACCTATAAAGTAGACTGTAATTTCTTTGGAAACTTATTTTGGGAGTTAGACTATATCGAAATGTTTTTGTATTTATTAACATATTTTGTTGGTTTGTTCATTATGACAATTATCAGTGGGGAGGTTCCAGAGTTCAGAAAGGTGTACTGCTTTGCTTGTATTTAAATTTGTATGTCATTGTTGCCAGAGGTTTAGCCTTCGTTACGTATAGCCAATCATCCATCGAGAAAGAGGGAAGAAATGATGTCATAAGTTACGTAACGAGTGCGTTCGAAAGCTTTTCTCTGAGTAAGTTGGCCCGTCTTCAAAAAAGTCCACTTTTACATTATAAGTACCAAATTTATTCAACCTACGTAGTGCAGAATACACTCAAAATTTATGTGTTCATATAATATGTATTCTGAATAAGCGTTATATTTATGAAATGCATAGATAAAAAGTTATTGCGAAAAAACCTGTAGAAAGTTTCGTTGTGCGGCCGTCTTAAGTCACTATACAGACCCGTTGTTCAGAAAGGGGTTGGATGCTATTCAGCTTTGTGCCCGGAGACATCCATGAACTTATATGGGTGACTATACACTCTCGAATTATCTTCAACTAGTAATTGTTCAGTAGACAGTTAATTTGTCTGAAGTTTGAGCGCACCTTCCCTTTCACTCCCAAACCCTAACATTCTGAGCTTCCTTCTGCTTTCCTGTAAAGCTGTGATTTCTTAATTAACTTACCAGAAACTCAGACCCTTTGCGGAAAGGTCCTGTTTGAGCGTGAATCATTTCTTGTTTGATCCACTAACGAACTTGGATCTGCAGTTTGCTTCTGTCCTACTCGGGATTTTCAGAACGTCAAATCCATTGTTGCCGTTGGATATGTTGTCCAAAAGACCCAATAAGAATGTAACTACGTAGTACATTCTAAATATTGCGATGTTTCCCCAGACGCAGCAAACTAAAATTTTTAACGTTCGGCTAAAATTAGTAAGTTCTCTGCGTGTCAAGTTTGGTGACAACTTCTTTGATCTCAAAATAAAAATAGATAAATAAATAAGCAGATTAACTTAGTCCACGTTAATGCCTTAAGCACAAATATTACGATAGCAGAATAGTTTTTTTTTTTCATGCTTTGCAATCCGAGTACCGATCTTTGGCAATAAATTTGTCTGTGGTTGTTCTGAGTTGCAAATCAGGTAAGTTCCTTAGTTGGTATTCTGCTTACTGACCTATATTCTTTATTCCATTTGTTATCGTTTATCCTAAAATCCTTGTTTCCCTTCCACCCCAGTTTACAAATATTCCTGCGTTCTCTTGTTTCTCTTCTTGGCATCTGTGTGATCATTACCCTAAAGTTTTGTTTAGTCTCGTTGTACGCTCATGTTTCTTAACGCAGTCTGACCATTAACTTTGCCTAAAAGCTACCAAATTTTTGCTGAGGTCAGAACTAAGTTACGAGAGCTAACCGTTTGACATTATATCATTATTTTTTTTCATAATTTGAGCACTCACTTGGCGAGGAAACTTGAATAACACTATATACATCTATGTGACGTACTAGATTTAAGGGCACATGTCCGTTTGTAAGGATCATATACTTGCTGTTCGTAACATATTTCATTCTTCAAATATCCTTATTATACGAAACCACTTATAATTATTACTGCTTATTTGTCACGCATTTAGGTGTGTCTGCGTATGTGTGTGTGTGAGAGAGAGAGAGAGAGAGAGAGAGAGAGAGAGTTGACAACAATTCCTGCATACCACAGTTAACCATGAAAGCAGAGTTGACCTTCTGTCGTGTTTTCTGTCTATCTTGGAAATATTATCATCTTTGCATTTTAGGCACAAGTTTCCTTGGCCTATTCTGTTCATCAGTAAGTTAGTCTGCTAATATATTAATATATTTATTTATTGTGATAAGGAGACCTTAATTAACAGAGCTCGTAAATAGCTTAGTTGGCTTATAGATAATCTCCGTTAAAACTATTGTTACTCAGTTGACCAAAGAAGAGAATCGTGTACCTGATAGTTAGACGAGTGTGGTGTTGCGGCCATAGTTAAAAAGTCGCGAGCTAACAATCTTCTTCCAAAAGAAGATCGCTAGAAGAGGAAGCGCCAAGGAATTTGCTTCACTGATTTCAGAATGAGATTTTTTTTTCAAGCTGAGAATTTGGCAGAGTTCGCCAAACTCGGACGAGAATGACAACTCGCATCACTGGGGGGGGGGGGGGAAAGGAAGGCTGAAAACAGGAGGAAAAGGATGAGAATTCGAAAATTGATTGAGGGAAAGGAACTGAAACAAACCAAAGGAGAGTGTACGAGAGGAGGAAAACTCGAAGGATGCTCTCGAGAAATGGTAAATGGATGAAAGACTCGCATTTTTTTTTTTTTTTTTTGTCATGGTTAAGTTCAGTAATCTTCTCATATTCATAGATATTAGAGTCCTCTCTATATCTATGGTTGCCCTTTACGCATGTGCGCATCTGTTTTTTTTTTTTTCCGCAGTTGAATAGTTTATGGAGCTGTAGCTTTTACTGAAAGTGTCAAAATTTAGTATGCGTTTTGTGGCTGAGCAATCTCGCGAATGAGGGAAGAAACCCCAATAATTCCTTTTCATGCCCGGTCCTACCATTCACTCGACTGTATACACAACACCGTTTATGGCTCAACAAACTGTGCTTAATGTGACTTATTAATGGTTAAGAAGGACAGGGCTTGGGTAGAGTGTATGTTTTGTGGGACAAGT
The DNA here is from genome assembly GCF_015104395.2 of Macrobrachium nipponense. NCBI lineage: Eukaryota > Metazoa > Arthropoda > Malacostraca > Decapoda > Palaemonidae > Macrobrachium > Macrobrachium nipponense. The sequence goes on from NC_087206.1 coordinate 25,732,381, forward strand.
CACACAAGAATCACGTCGGTCTTGATGGAGTGAAACGGGAAAACCTACAGAAGTAAATTAGTTCAGCGATGTGTTAATGACTGGGAAATGATGAGAGCTCACTTAGAATATAAGTGGACAAACTTTGAAAGGAAAGTTGGGGCTGACACTTTGGTAAATAGTTATTTTGTCTGCTGAGGCTTCCAAGAAAAGGAAGTCGATCGTGTTTGAAGAATCACCCGATTGTTGAGTTTCCAGATGGACTGAGCGAAGGCATATGCTACAAGTGGTAGATATCATATCACCTTGTGTTTCAGATATCAAAAGTATAGTCACTTAGAGCACAGATGCCCTACGAGAGAGAGAGAGAGAGAGAGAGAGGAGAGAGAGAGAGAGAGAGAGAGAGAGAATCTATGCTGCGGGAAATATGCAGCGAATCACAGAACAAGGGACTGCAACTCTATGGTTAACAGAAATCCATAAATTACACGAGATTTCATAAGTCTGGAGTAAATCATGCGGCCAATGAGAGATGATGTAAAACATAAGAGGAGGAGATCGAGAAGATCAGAAACAGAACTGATCATGAATGTTGATTGCGAGTGGTTATAAATAAAATGTGATTTTACAAATATTCTATGGTTGGCAATGAAACGGCTGAAATTGAATGAAGAAATGACAATGTTTTAGCTTCAGCATCGTATTTGGAACTGAAATTTTGGAATGAAGTTTTGAGAAATGTCCCAAGATTGTTAAAAGAAGAAATTAAAAGCATTCACATTTAGTGACTACTACACGAGTGAGAAACAAAATCAGTGATGCTTACAGAATAAATCAACAGATTTTTTTAGGTGTAGCCAGGCAGAGCATCCTTTAGCAGGAGTGATACAGAGATTTTGCCACATAGTTGGAGACTAAAAGAAGATCTGCATATTCCAAGGTTTATAGAATAAGAATATAATACATAAAAAAAAACAGTAATGATTATAATAAAACAGAACCAAGTGCCAGAACAAAACATTGCATAACACCCTCACGCACAGCCATACCACGAGTAATTAAGTCGTTTTTGGAGCCACCAACACCCCGCTATTTGAAAACCACCTCTACCGCTATCGCATCTTACCGCAACACTCAAGCATCGGGTTCCCTCTCCTTTTGGGGGACACCAGAGATGTTACTAAGTACTTGAGGGATGTCAGTGATGTCTGAAGGCCAGTGATTCGCTCAACTATAATTTTAAAGAAATTTAATTAAAAGTTGGTAAATATTCGCTCTTTCTCTCTCTCTCTATGTTTAATTGTAAAGAAGTGCCATCTTAAATGTGTAAAATAATTCTCCCCTTATGTAGCAGTTTCAGCAAAAAGTACTGTATTTACGCATTCGATTTTGGGTGTAAATTTGATTTCATAAGTCAAAGGATGCTTTCTGGATTATCTGGGTGGTCAGTATAATGAAATTGCATTTGTGGGTCTTTTAAAATATAGTTTTGAGTAAGTTTTGCCTTTCATAGTTTATATTCTATTCAGGGTACTTGAATATTTCCTTCATGTCAATTAAGAGTTGGAAATTGTCAGGAAAGAGAATTCTATTAGGCTTACTGGTGAAATTACTCGGGAACAGGAACTTGCTTTTTGACACAATAAGCATGTAGACGCCAAACTTGACCTTAAAAAACGTAGCAAACTAATTTTGATTAACAGTATAAAAAAGACACTTGTGGTAAAGTTTATCAGTTAAATGCAGAATGGTAAGAGAAAATTGGCTAGTATAAATAGGATCGACTAGTTATCATTCAAGCCTGAATAGCGTTAATTGAGGACGTTTGTGATATTTTGAGGTAAATAGTAATTAGTGTATCCGCTTCAAAGTAACGCGCAGTTAACCAAATAGAACCGCATCTGATTTTTTATTGTTACATTTTACAGTTACACTTTATTGACCATCATGGGAATAAAAATAAAAAGGCGAGAGATCCTTAATAAATTAAACTTGTGCTTTTAAATCAGTTGTTTTCAACAATGCTACTTACAAATCAGCTCAACAATATTAAACTTTCTACGGTATATGAAGCAGTAGGCCATAGCAACAACATTTGTGGTTTTTTGTCTGTAAATTACCATCTTTCCCTCTGGTATGTCGGAATGAAGGTTTATGGTTGAGGAAATAAAAATATGTGCAGTTTATTGTACGTGTTGCGGTGGTTTCTTGGCATATAATTACATACCACACGTGTAGTTGCCTTTCTCAGTTATTCTTATCAATTCCTATCCATTTAAAGTTTATTCTTCTCGGAATTCTTTGATCGTCGTAGTGACATGCTTAAATATCATTTGCTTCTTTCTGGAAATTCTTCTTTTTTGGCATGTAGAAATCGCTTGGATAGTTCTGTGTCGTCATATTTTCATTGTTAAATATTTGACCATAAAAGTTTGATTTATTATTCCATATGCGATTTCTTTTATGCTTTAATTCTGTTAATATCGTTTGTTTCTTTTCTAGCTTGTTATTAAACACTGAGAAAGGCAAAAGATTCCATTTTTAATCGTCATTAGATGCATATTTAAATTTTATGAGCACACGAGGTATATTTGAAACTTGAATGCAATTAATAATAAATGATAAATAAAATAATAAATACTTACCACGAATTAATCCATGTAGTCTAGTATCAAAGAGACTTTTTTTTTTTTTTTTTTTGATCTCTTCAACGAATACTCCCCCATCAATTTCTTTTGTCATGAGGTGTCTCATGACCCATCAGAGGATCACTGTTTTCTCATTATTTGCATACCCATCTTCTGTCAGTAACCTGACAAGATAAATGAAACAATTATTAGGGTAGGCTACAAAAAACAGAGATCCGATTTGCATATAATGAGGGAGGGTTCAGATAAATCTGTGGCAAGGTAAAATGAAGGTACATCCCAGAGTATTTCGTACAACTCATGAAACGATATCCCATGCAGTATTTAACAGAAACTAATATTAGTTTTCCAAAACTAAAAAAACTTAGTCATTACTGTTAAAGGCTCTATAATGCTGACTTCATTTTAATTCTGAATCGCGTAGTTCTATCGGCAACCTGTTTTAGTTTTGTCTTAAACCCTACCAAATAATGTTGTGCAACGAATAAATGGGTACCCATATAAAAAAAATATGTATGCTTACCATTGACTTTCTATAAGGCTTTTCTGAGTGTTTTTTTAAACTGTTTCCACTTCCTCTTCAGAGTTCAGTATGGGAAAAGCTGGTTTAGATTTTCTCTAGGGTCATAATAAAAATTTCTATCTCTAACTGCTTCCAAGATTTCATCTTTAAACTGGGATGACGCCCTCTGAACCTCTTCAATCTCAGATTTTACCTAATCAGTTTTACTTTCAAGACCTGAAATGCATAATAAACCTAGAATTATAAGAGGACCATCAAATTAGAAACAGTAGATCTTATTTTATTCTGATCTCCGACGCCCTGCTGTACCAGGGAGCTCCCAACTAGGGGATATGACACAACAGCAACTAGAGTTGGAAAAGGCGACAAGAAGTTGAGAGATGAGATACAAAAGTTTGCAGCCAAAACAAGGCAAAAACTGGCACAGTCCTGCAATTCATGAAACAAGTTGGGGAGCCTTTGTTCTGCAGTGGACTCCTACAGGCCAATGAAAAAAAAAGCCTCCTAGAGTCTCTGCTTACTCAAAAAGATAAATCAAATAAAAATAATAATAGTAACCTTTTAAAGGAAAGGGATTGTCCTGCAAGTGCTGATTCCTCACGAATTCAAGTCTTCTTGAAGACATCCTGTGGGCTTGTGTGACTGTTGTGACAAGCTGTCAGTGACTGAAGACCCAATTGATAGGGTAGATCCTCTTGAAGGTGAATTTGTAATTTTACTTAATATCTTAGCATTTACCGTTACCTTTTTTTTACACACTAATATTCACTCTATGGGTATATATATTTCTAACCATTGTTCACTCTCAACAAACGGCACTAATTCTAGCCCATGACACCACACAAGCATATACTTTCTGCAATCTCTCTTGGGGGTGTAGTACTTGTAGTAGGACCACCGAGACCAAATCTTTGTGAGGACTGAGTACTTGGTGATGCAGTAGGACCACCAAGTAGACCAATTTCCTCTGAAGGAATCAATGTTCTCTGTACTATCTATTGTATTTAGCCTAAACTACAAGTGTCCAACTGTGGAGGAGTGGAAAATCCTAGGGATGATAAGATGAGAGGATTGGACAAAGGGTAGAAGATACAAATATAGAGCAATACACTTTTACTATAAAAAAATGCATAACCATGCCATATATCAAGGTTATTTGCTCCAATACACTAACCTCTATTATTATTATTATTATTAATATTATTACTATTATTATAACATATACAATTTCAGACATATTTACAGTATTTACAAATTTGGCGAAGAGATTTCAATCTAAACCCAGGTAGAATATAAATCAGAAACAAGTAATGTCCAAGATAATATGTGCCTATGTGATTTTCATAGCTAAGCTGTATTCTAGTGAAAATATACTACTTAACACATACCTGAATAAGGGGGCAAGTGAAGTTTTGGATGTGACCTGTCTTCTTCCGAAGTCATCATCTGGAGTGAGGATGGGATGCTTTCTCTTTGCAATGCTTGTTTGTCTCCTCATGTTGACCACTTCTTCATCAATGATCTCAGCAAGTCTTGAAGGTGGTCTAATTTCTCTTTTGCTAACACCTTTCTCCTGGTCTGAAGCCTCCTGTCCTTTCAATGATATGCAGTGTGACAGGTTAGGTTAAGCATTATAGGCTAGTCTGCAATAGGCCTAGGCCTATAATAGAGGGAGCAATAACAAAAGTATTGGTTTTAAGGCAGAGAATGAAAACATTCCTACTACAACTTATTTATAAACAAAAACAAAATTCAAGCTATAAACACGGTGCGCCAGCTACAGCTACTCGTAATTCCCACCATAAACACGGTGCGCCAGCCAGAGTCAAAGTAATACAGTCCGCTCAACTCGGCAGTGGGGACGGAGCTAATACTGTGACGTCAGAAGAGTAAAGGCGCTGTTACACTAGCGAAATTTCCGTCGACTTTTTCTGAGTTTGTCGTCGACTTTCCAAAGAAGTCGACGTCATTTCGTACTCTGGTTGTCACACACGTTCTTCTTCATACCGTGGTTGTCGTCGTCAAAACGTAAACTAACCATCTGAGCTGTGACTTCCCGGAATGATAAAACAACTATGCTTTATAATACAAAGCAATTAGTGGGTCGTGCTTGCCATGTGTTTTAATGATGCTGCCGTAGAATTTAATAAAAAAAAGTCTTTGGGTTCGGTCCCTGGTTTAAAAAGATTGTGAAAAGTTTTTGTTTAAAAAAAATAAGCTTAGGCCTAGCCTAGAGATGGGCTATTCGTAACCTTTTTGTTTTTACACAACCACAGTCATACTGTATTATAAATGACAAGCTAGAGAAACACGGCAAATGTTTTAAAGATTTTTTGTTGATATTATTTGCTAATTGCCAAAAAAAAACAAAAAAAAACAATGAGAGCAGACCTAAGGCTATTAATAACAATCTGATATTCACGATATAAGCATGCTTTATCTGTATTAAGGATCAGCAACTTCAGGAAAGGTTTTTCCCCTGAGTTCGCATGGTGATCTCTTGTTAATTTTTTTCCATTTAACGACCCTTTTTCATAAAACTAAGATTCTTATATGGCCCCATAAAGCATAATCTATCCCCCCATATCTTCGACCAAAAACTGTCCACTGTACCAAGAAGTACATCTATGCATCTGACGACCTTTGAAATGCGCGGCTCTCCGAGATAATAAACCAGGGTTACCGCAAAGTCCCGCACATCACCGAGAAATTTATAGCTCCCCCCCGGGCACCGGGATGTAGAGTTAGTTTATTTCCACTTCCTAGTGCATACTTATATTCGAAACTTATTCGGTTATAATCCAGTTAAATCACTTCAACAAAGTGCAATTGCCTAATGCATAATTTGCCGTTGTTTTCTCAAAATGAAATAAGTAAATAAATAAATAAAATAAAAATCATTGAAACATGACTAAGTTTTACAATACAATGTCAAGGCAGGCCTTCCACCCTGAGATTAATTTCACCAAATTAATTAAGAAATCTCTTTTACTAAACTAAGTTATATATATTATTGATAAGAATACGTAATATATATTAATATTTATATAATATATATATATATATGATATATATGACAATTACAAACGCAAATTGAAGATTGCTGGACGCCTAAAGAATGAATGCAAATGTTTTAAAACATCAACGTTTTGGGTTTACCGTCATAATGCTGTTGTCCAAAATCATTTCTTGAATTGACAATACGCATGAATCGTATTTGATATTGAGGCGCGTGAACACTCGAGACTAGTTGAAAATGGTTTAATTTTTCAAAACTAATTAGTACTTTCAAAAATAATCATATAATTTCAATCATGATTTCATTGATGAAAACAAAAAAGTATTTTAAAAGCATAAATATATATTGCGGTAACCTACAGCGCCCGCACACGGATTGAGGAGTGCAGACCTCAGTAGTCCCACTGCTAGTCGCATGTTTGGTCCGACCATCGTGTCCGGCATTTACGTACGACATGTGAAAGGGTCGCCTGAAGCAGTTGGACAAGTACTAACTGAACATCCCAATAGTATGTTTGCGCCGTCAGGCCAAGGAAGGAGGAGTTGGGCAGCCAGGTAATTTTTCTTGAGCATAGAGTAAAGTATTCCATAATCTATTAACGTTAATTAAGAGAGTGGTCCGTAAACATTTGTTTTTTTGTTGACGAAACTGGGGTTTGAGTGTACAAAAAAAATGTGCATTTAAGGAAATATGCGAAATAAATAAATTGGAGACTAACAAAAGTGCTTAGGGAACTCAGTATTATTGAAATAGCATTTCCTATAGATCATTAAAATCTTATATACTGACATGACTGTCCCACGAGATCGGATTACAAAAACTTTCACCAACAGTGTTAACAGTGATGATCTGTAAAGCAGCAAGCCACCGTCTTTATATATATAAGATATAGATATATTATATATATATATATATATATATAGATAATATATATATATATTATACCTCAATAATGGTAAGTGAAACTGAAAATTTTGCTAATTTGCTGATAGAGATGTATTAGAGATGTTTTCTTTATAAATCATGGGGTTTATATATATATATATAATATATGCATTATATAATATTAAATATATTATATAGATATACATATATAAAGTTTTTTTTTGCCTAATAAAACGAAGGGAAAAAATGAAAAAGCGAAGATAAGGCCGAGTACTTTTCCTGGTCCTATTCGGACCCTTTACTGAGCAAAAGGGTCCGAATATGGGGACCGAAAGTACTCGGCTTATCCTTTTTCGCTTTTTCATTTTTCCTTTCGTGCAAAAAAACCTTTTATTTATACATAGCATCACGTTTTTTATAGACTTCGTGATCAAGTTATTCATATATATTGATTATATATATATAGGTAATAATATATATATATTATATTATATAATATATCTATATAAATTATATATATATATAGAAGAACATCTCTATCAGCAAATTAAGCAAAATTTTCAGTTCACTTACTTTATTGAGGTAGCAAACCATTACACACAGATACATGTCTCCTAATAACTTATACAATTCCATGATTGGGCCCACCTCCAATAAATAAAGGAAGGCGATACGAATGCAATCAACAACCTAAAAAATTACGGCTTATATAATTTTAGCTTTATTTACTAAATGTTTAGTAACTACAACAAAACAACATTAAGAAATTTAATGGATACTTTCACCAATATAACAGGTTCATATTTGGTGGAAAAGAGAAAGACAGAACCTACAGAATATAATCAAGACCAACGAGAAGTAGAGAGAAGAAAACAGAGAGAGATAACGTTATTAGAAGTTCTTTTCTAGATTATGGTGTGAAGAAGCTTCGTGTTTCTATTATTTTCTTTCCTAGCCAACCTAGATCAGTTTGCAAAATATCAGTTATTATCAATTTTTGCTATAATTTTTTTCGTAAGGATATTTTCATCCATTTTTTTTCAATAAATGCATTGTAATTAAAAGAAAATAACTTAACTCCAATTTCTGTGTTTCACAAGAACCAAAGTAGTTTTTCTAGTGCCGATGTAGTTATAGCTAATTCTAAATAGTGTAAAAGTTAATTAATATTTATTTGTAGGAATTTAACTTTTCTTTTTCTTCTCGTCCTGTGAAGTCAACTGCCGTGGTCCTTGCCGTTCCCTGAACGCCATTTTCCTGTCTTAGGAGGGAGGGTTAGAAGGAACCACTAGCTTCTACTTTACATTGGCGAATTTAAGTTGCCTAAGTATATGGCCCATTCGTAGTAACTGCAGCTTTTAGCTCCACTAATTCTATTCAGGGCTTATTTCTTGCAAAATAACTTTTGGACCCCGCTTTTGACCCCCTTTTTAATATTCCCAGGCTTTAGTTTTCTTTAACTGCTGTTGCTCTTATTTCTGTCTCCCATAACTTTTATTACCTTAATCTGTTTATTTTTCCTTATTTTCTTGGAATGAAGCGCGTTTTGTAATTCCCTTTATTTCAAATAACAAAAATAAAAAGTAGTTGATATTTACAAAGCCTTCTATATTCAAAATTTTTACAAGGCTTATTTGTTTCAGTTTGACTAAATGTTTAAACTGAGAAAAAAACATCACATTTTTCCGGGAACAATCTGGCAGAGAATAACTTTGAACTCCCAATATAACTTTTTTTTTTCATATAAAATTTTGAGATACTATAATTTAACGTTTTCACTTTTCATTTAAACCTTTGAAATATGCATGGTCTTTCCAAAACATTTGCATTAACTGGTAATCCACACAAGTACAAAGGAACATAACAAAAAACAAAAAAAAAACCCGTGAGCCAGTGTCAATATTTTATCATTATTATTAGTATGATAATAGACCAAGGAAGGGTAGGATGTCCAACCTCCATCTGCATCTGTGACCGCCACACAGCGATCAGGTTATGGAATCTACAGTTTTAGAATGATGTTAACAGAAGTGTGGGTTATGTTATTTGATTTATTTCCGGAACCGTTTTAATTTTACCGCAGATAATTTATTTTTTTTTCTTTATCAAGCACGCTCCTGCAATTTCATTTTCTTAACCTTACAAGTTCATGTCGTTTTCATTGTTTTGTATTGTTTATTATTTGACGACATTTTAGATTCTGTAATTGTTTTTAAATTTCGCAACAGTTTCTTTCTTCGTTACACATCAGTTGAGAGGGGCACAGTAATTTTAGTTGTTGTCATTATGATTCCGTATTAAACAGTTATTAATTACATTTGTTTTGTTCTAAGATGCATTCACCACCAAATGCGTCGCCTTATTAGAAAAATAGGGTTTTTTGGAATTTTTCGGTATTTTCTTTTAATTTCTTTTATAATTGTATTTCAATTTAGGAATCCAGGTTTATGCTCTAATAACAAAATTGTACTCCGTTTATATCTGATTTTCACTTTTAATAATAGGGAACACAAAAATTGAGTATAATTAAAATTCGTTTTACCTTTTCTTTGTATTCCATATGATTATAAATTTTAAAAATCTTAAACTTACCTATAGTATTTGAAAATCATTAATGGTTGAGAAAGTTGATTATTATTATATAATAATTATATGTTTAATTTCTCTTGATGTTCCTCGGCTGAATTCCATTTAGAATGATATCTTTTTATTATTTTGTTAAAATTCCAATAAAAATAAAACGTAGCTTTAAAAAAATGGTCATTTTTTTTGCTCAGTTCCAATTGCCCGCCCTGTAGGGTTAGTTATTGTTGTTCTTGTAGACAAAAAGGTAAAAATAAAGGAAAATTCCTAAATAGATTTTTTAATAGATAAGAACGATAAGAGACCAAACAAAAAGAAAAAAATACTTACTGCAAAAACGAATCCCGAGAGAGAGAGAGAAGAAGAGAAGAGAGAGAGAGAGAGAGAGAGAGCAAGAGAGAGAGAGAGAGGAGGAGAAGGAGAGAGAGAGAGAGAGAGGATGAGAAGAGAGTAGAATTGCAGCAATTTATAAAACCTACAAGGCTATGATTAAAAATCTTTCAGAGAATGTTTCTTGTTTCTTGCTATATTTCGATAAATCGAAATATCTCTTGTAAAATATTGAAAATGCAAGGAAAAAGCGAAGAATATAGAGGAGGAGTATATGAAGTGGGTATTCCAGTTTGAAGAAAATTTTGGCTTACCTGGCCCTTGGTCAAGCAGCTGTTGTGTGACGTTGTTTGTGTAAGTGTTGTTTGAAATACGGAGAGAACAAGTGTGACGCAAGGATAGTGATGATGTTTATATTTTAAGGCTTTGCCTATTGACTGGTGAAATGGTCCTCGTAATTCCCTGATGAATGGAGGTGAAGAGCCCAAGGGAAATGGAATTGAAGGAGAGAATTTCGGCGTTGCGAGAAACCATCCAGTAAAGCACGTAAATCCAATCCAAGATAACCCAGAAGAGAGCAGCAGGTGAACGTTGGACAGCTATTAATTTTTGGAGCTGCCAACAGAGGTCTTGACTACAATGAGAAGATTCAGGCGGCGGGCGAAAGGAAAGGAAAAAGCCACCGTGTGATGCAGATAACTGAGGAAAGGTGGTTTGCAAGAACAGGCCTGGGGCAAGAAGGGCCACTTATTCGAAGGTTGAGACGTTGTTTGTTTTTGAAGGAGAAGGACTCAAGTGAAGATAGGGAAAACAGCAGCTGGAAGGAAACAAGATTGTCCAAGACAACAGAAAAAGAAAATGAGCAGTTTGATGAGGATTACAGCAAAGATTTGCCCTATGTGAGTGGATAAGGGAACCGCACCAGTGCAATTGGCCAGAGGCCAAACTGGCAGGTTTGAGAGGGCAAGAGAAAACTGCTAACGACAGAATGACGAAGGAACCCCTGCAGAATATAGAGCGAAGAAGCGCTTTGGATGGCGAGGCTCGTCCCCCACGGAACGAAAAGACCGGGACCGAAAAGCGCTAATCGGACAGATGGAAGGACCGCCGAGGTCAGGTTCCGAGCTCTTCTACAGAAGAAAGTGGGGAAAGACCTTAGGAAGGACAAGGTGGTTGGACTCCATTGGGGTGAAGTTTGAGGTATTGCAAAAACTGAAGAGAAAGGAGCTTGAGGGTTGCCTCCTAGAGGAAGGAAATCATGGCTTCAAGTTGGCTGGATAGGAAGCGAGCGGTGTTCAGGGCGGAAACCGAAACGACCAGTTTTGGAAGATGAGGTTGGAGAGGTGCGACGGAGGAAGAAGGAAGGAAAATTGGTTTTGGCCAGGTGAAGAAGGCTTGGCCTGGGAAATTAGAGATGCGGGGAGGAAGAAGGAAGAAGGGAAATGAAGGAGCGGCTGTCCATGTTCAAGGAATGGAGCGACCAAGTCTAAGCTGGCCTTGTGAAGAGGGATCAGATGTGAAAAATTGAGGAGGATGTTTTGTTGTATGGAAAGAAAGTTTTTTTTTTTTTTTTTATTGAAATCAATAAAGTTTATCTAGAAAGTACGATTTTCATTTACACAATGAATTTTTTTAGCAAATTTTGTTATTTAGATAATAATTGGAGTTTAACTGGAATTGAAAGGACTTGTTTGATAAATGCATGTGTTAGAATTGATTTTAGTTTGGAATGGATTTTAAGAGTGAAGTGCAATACTTGATTTTATGATTGAGAAAAGTAAAGGTTGTATTTGATGAAAGTTTTGAAGTGTACTATATGGAAGGTTTTGATGTTTATATGTAATAAGTGTGGTTTGTTAATGGTTGAATTGGAAATGAAAGTTATCCGGAAATAAGTATAAAACGTTTTTGTAAGAGTTTTTTATTTATTGATTGGTGAAAGGGAAGGAAAATGAAAAGGATTGGTGGAGTGGCAAGATTGGAAGCAGAGATAGAGAGAAGATGGGGAAGGGCAGGAGAAGGGAAACATTGGAAAAGATTGGTGTAGTGCCAGGAGAAGCAGAGGATTAAGAGAAGATTCAGGGAGCGTCAGAGGAAGAAGCAGAGACTTCAGAGAAGATTTGTGGAGTGCAAGGATAACAAGGAGGAGGATTCAGAGAAGATTCTGGCATGCGAAAGAGAAGAAGCAGAGGATTGAGAGAAGGCCTGGAGAAATTGAAAGGATTCAGTGGCATATTCTGGTTCTAAGGTTAAGCAGAGGTGTTACTCTCTATAGGGAGGGCGGGCAAAGCTCGCCACGGGTCCCGGGAACGGGCGGGCGAGGCCCGCCTGGCGTCCCGGGAACGGGCGGGCGAGGCCCGCCTGGCGTCCCGGGAACGGGCGGGCGCGGCCCGCCAGGGCGTCGGACGGGCGGGCGACGGCCCGCCTGGCGTCCCGGGACGGGCGGGGCGAGGCCCGCCTGGCGTCCCGGGACGGGCGGGCCCGACGGCCGCCTGGCTCCCGGGACGGGGGCGGGCGACTGCCCGCCTGGCGTCCCGGGAGCGGGCGGAGGGCGACGGCCCGCCTGGCGTCCCTGGGGACGGGCGGGCGACTGCCCGCCTGGCGTCCCGGGAAGGGGCGGGGCGCCGGCCCGCCGGGCGGGTCCCGGGACGCGGGCGATCGGCCCGCCGGCGTCCCGGGAACGGGCGGGCGACCCCGGCCCTGGCGTCCCGGGACGGGCGGGCCGGCCCCCGGGCGTCCCGGGACGGGCGGCGACGGCCCGCCTGGCGTCCCGGGACGGGCGGGCGACGGCCCGCCTGGCGTCCCGGGACGCGGGCGACGGCCACGCCTGGCGTCCCGGGACGGGCGGGCGACGGCCCGCCGTGGCGTCCCGGGACGGGCGGGCGACGGCCCGCCTGGCTCCCGGGACGGGCGTACGGCCCGGGACCGGCGTCCCGGGACGGGCGGGCGACGCCCGCCTGGCGTCCCGGGACGGGCGGCGGGACGCCCGCCAGGCGTCCCGGGCGGGCGCTGCGACGGCCCGCCAAGGCGGTCCCGGGACGGGCGGGCGACGGCCCGCCAGGCGTCCCCGGACGTGGGCGGGGCGCGGCCCGCCAGGCGTCCCGGACAGGGTCGGCGACGGCCCGCCAGGCTCCCGTACGGGCTGGGGCGACGGGCCCGCCAGGCGGGCCCGACGGGCCGCGACGGCCCGCCGGCGTCCCGGGACGGGGGCGGGCGACGCCTGGCGGGTTTTCCCGGGACGGCGTGCGACGGCCCGCCAGGCGTCCCGGGACGGGCGGGCGACGGGGGGGGCCCGCCGGGCGTCCCGGGGCGGCGCGACGGCCCCGCCTGGCGTCCCCTCGGGACGGGGGGGGCGGGGCGCGGGGCCCGCCTGCGTCCGGGACGGGCGGGCGAGGCCCGCCTGCGTCCCGGGACGGGCGGGGGCGACGGCCCGCCTGGCTCCCGGGGAGGGCGGGCGACGGCCCGCCTGGCGTCCCGGGACAGGCGGGCGACGGCCCGCCTGGCTCCCGCTGGCGGGCGACGGCCCGGGCCTGGGCGTCCCGGGACTGGCGGGCGGACGCGCCGGGCGCCCGCGGGGGGGCGGCGCGCCCGCCTGGCGTCCCGGGGGACGGGCGGGCGACGGCCCGCCTGGCGTCCCGGGACGGGGCGGGCGACGGCCCGCCTGGCGTCCCGGGACGGGCGGGCGACGGCCCGCCTGCGTCCCGGGACGGGCGGCGGGGCGACGGCCCGCCAGGCGTCCCGGGACGGGCGGGCGACCCCGCCCCGGCGTGGGGCGCCGGGCGGGACGGCGGGGTGGGGGGGGGGGGGGGGGGGGGGGGGGTTTTAGTGCGACGGCCCGCCTGGCGTCCCGGGACGGGCGGGCGACGGCCCGCCTGGCGTCCCGGGACGGGCGGAGGCGACGGCCCGCCAGGCGTCCCGGGACGGTGGGGCGGGCGCGACGGCCCCCTGGCCGTCCCGACGGCGGGCGACGGCCCGCCTGGCGTCCCGGGACGGGCGGGCGACGGCCCGCCTGGCGTCCCGGGACGGACGGGCAGGGAGCGGCCCCCGGGCGTCCCCGGGACGGGCGCGAGGCCCGCCTGGCGTCCCACGGGACGGGCGGGCGACGGCCCGCCTGGCGTCCCCGGGACGGGCGGGCGACGGCCCGCCTGTCGGGACGGGGCGGCGACGGGGCCCGCCCTGCCTGGCGTGGCCCGACCCGACGGGCGGGCGACGGCCCGCCTGGCGTCCCGGGGACGGGCGGGCGACGGCGCTGGCTCCCGACGGGGGCGGGGGCGGACGGCCCGCCTGGCGTCCCTGGGGGACGGGCGACCCGCCTGGCGTCCCGGGGACGGGCGGGCGACGGCCCGCCTGGCGTCCCGGGACGGGCGGGCGACGGCCCCGCCTGGGCGTCCCTGGGGGGACGGGCGGGCGGGACGGCCCCGCAGGCGTCCCGGGACGGGGGCGGGCGCCGGCCCGCCTGGCGTTCCCGGGAACGGGCGGGCGAGGCCCGCCTGGCGTCCCGGGGAACGGGCGGGCGACGGCCCGCCAGGCGTCCCGTGACGGCGGGCGACGGCCCGCCAGGGCGTCCCGGGCGGCCCGGGCGAGGGGGCCCGCCGGCGTCCCGGGACGGGCGGGCGACTGGCCCGCCAGGCGTCCCGGGACGGCGGGGCGGGCCCCGGGAGTCGGGACGGGCGCCATGGCGTCCCGGGTGCCGGGCGCGACGGCCCCCGCCAGGGCTCCCGGATCGGGCGCGACGGCCCGCCAGCGTGCGGGCGACGGGGGCCCGGCCCCCCAGGCGTCCCGGGACGGGGGACGGGCACGGCCCGCCAGGCGTCCCGGGAGGGGGCGGGCGCGGCCCGCCGGGCTCCCCACGTGGGCGGGCGCGGGACGGCCCGCCAGGCGGGTCCCGGGACGGGCGGGCGGACGGGCCCTCCAGCGGGTCCCGGGACGGGCGCGACGGCCCGCCCTGGCGTCCCGGGACGGGCGGGCGACGGCCCCGTCCTGGCGTCCCCGGGACGGGCGGGCGACGGCCCGCCTGGCGTCCCGGGACGGCGGGCGACGGCCCGCCTGGCGTCCCCTCCCGGACGGGCGGCGCGACGGCCCGCCTGCGTCCCGTGGACGGGCGGGGGCGACCCGGCCAGCGTCCCCCGACGGGCGGGCGACGCCCGCCCGCCTGGGCGTCGGGGACGGGGCGGGGGGCGACGGGGCCCGCCGGCGTCCCGGGGGGCGGGCGGGGCGGGACGGGCCCGCCGCGCCCCCGTCCCCCGGGCGGGCCGGGCGACGGCCCGCCAGTCCCCCGGGGACGGGCGGGGCGACGGCCCGCCAGGGCGTCCCGGGACGGGCGGGCGACGGCCCGCCAGGCGTCCCGGGACGGGCGGGGCGACGGCCCGCCAGGCGTCCCGTTACGGGTGGGGGCGACGGCCCGCCAGGCGTCCCGGGACGGGCGGGCGACGGCCCGCCAGGCGTCCCGGGACGGGCGGGCGACGGCCCGCCTGGCGTCCCGGGACGGGCGGGCGACGGCCCGCCAGGGCGTCCCGGGACGGGCGGAGGCGACGTCCCGCCCTGGCGTCCCGGGACGGGCGGGCGACGGCCCGCCAGGCGTCCCGGACGGCGGGCGACGGCCCGCCTGGCGTCCCGGGACGGCGGGCGACCGGGCCTGGCTCCCGGTACGGGCGGGCGACGGCCCGCCTGGCGGGTCCCATGCGGGCGGGCGACGGCCCGCCTGGCGTCCCGGGACGGGCGGGCGGACGGGCTGCCAGGCGTCCCGACGGGCTGGCGGGACGGGCGGCGAACGGGGGTCCCCGCCAGGCGTCCCCGGGACGGGCGGGCGGACGGGTTTTCCTGGCGTCCCGGGACGGGCGGGCGACGGCCCGCCTGGCGTCCCGACGGGCGGGCGACGGCCCGCCTGGCGTCCCGGGACAGGGCGGGTGTCGCCCAATCAGAAGGAACGCACAAAGTTGAAACGAACGCGCCCAAGGTAAACAATGAAACGATGTATACAAAACACCATTGTAAAATAACTTCAAATGTGACTTTTTTAGATCGTCTGCATGATGGAAGAAGCCTAATAAGAAATACTAATTCAAACAAAATCATTTCGAGCTCCTGTGGTCTCATTATTCGTTCGTTAATAGGCTGTTACAACGAGAAAGCAATTTCCCAGAAACGAAGTCTCATTACCGAAGTTTAACTTGTGTCTTTAGTGTAAATTGTAAATTACTTTATATTACTTTGAAAATGTGCATAAAGCACAGGGCAGTCGTACGTTCGATCTAACAATAACAACAGACTTTTCAAGAATATTTTTTACGAGCAATCAGCACAGTTTCATCAATAAATGGAGCAGCTAAAAATTGTTTTTAGTAGTTCCGGCACTAAACATCTCTACCCATCTCCATGGATTAGATAAGCCATACATTGGTACTGTCGCGGCACATAGTTCGTTTCCCTCTGCTGCTGAATCGGGCCCTTTCACACTATGCGATTCTAGTCGCACCAAGATACGATTGCGGTGCCGGATCTAAATGCGACACAAAATTGCGCAAATCGTACATTTGTCCGACTGCCGCACAAAGTGACCCAATTTTTGACAAGCGCTTGCAGTCTGCTCTCAGCCTGTGGTGGTGACTACATATACAGGAAGAGAAAATTGTCTTTATTTATTACATTTGAGAAAAAAGAAGAGAAACCTAGAATTCACTCGGTACACCCTTTGAATACACAAAGGCACTTGTACTGCATTTGTCACAATTTTCGAGGAGCTGAAGAGAGATAATGATAAATTTTGCAATTACTTCAGAATGTCTAAAACAACCTTTGAGGAACTCTTGTCACATCTGCATGACCAGTCGCTAAAAGAAATACGACATTCAGAGATGATATTTCGCCAGCACAACAACTGGCAGTTTACCATCAAGTAAGAGGAAATAATATGGACCTTTCCTTGTAAATTTGCTTTTCCATATAGAAATTAAAAAGGAGAAATGAAAACAACTAGTGTTAGCTGAAACATCTCTATTTCATAAATCAGTATAAACTGATATATCTATATAAAAACAAATCTTGTTTAACTTTGATATAAAAAAATCCATATCTCTGTTTCATTAATTAATGTAAGTAAAACGTAAGTGTTAACTATAAAAACTTCTAAAAAAAATCATATATATCGAAATCAAAGCTTTAAGTCCTCTTTTTATATCAATAATCTGCCGATAACTTCTAATATTTCAGTATCAAAACATCAAATGTAACCTTAATGAAAAAAAAAGCAAATCATTTAGTAAATCATTTCTCAGTAGTTTTTATACTTAAGCAATCCATACCTGTAGTTTCTTTCTTATTTACGAATAACACTATTGTTATTATTATTGTATGGTGTTTTTTTTCGTTGCATGGGAACAAGTGGTTATTCAGCAACGGGAATAACACTATTTATATCCCTCAAATGTTTTCAATACCCAATGCACCCGATCACCAGAAGCAGTGGAACTGGTGGAAGTCTACTGCTGTCGCACTTATATGCAGGAAACAATCGCATAGTGTGAAGACACGTATTGAAGGCAATGGCCGACTGCAATCGCGTCTGGGTGCAGCACCGGACATGGCCAGTGGGGCCTGTCGTCTGTAATGCGATGCCGGAACCAGGGTTACCGCAAAGTCCGCACATCACCGAGAAATTATAGCTCCGCACCGGGATGTGTAGTGTTAATTTCCACTTCCTAGCATACTTATATCGAAACTTATTTCGGTTAGAAAATCAGTTAAATCACTTCAACTAATGCAATTGCCTAATGGCATATTTGCCGTTGTTTTCTCAAAATAAATAAAGAAATAAATAAATGAAAACTCATTAAACATGGGACTAGTTTTACAATAATGTAAGTCAGCCTTCACTCTGAGATTAATCACAAATTAATTAAATTTTACTAAACTATATGTATTATATATATATATAACATATAATATATATTATATATATATATATATATATACATATATATATATATATATAAAATTACAAACGCAAATTGAGATTTCTGGACCTAAAGACCTGAAAGGGATGCATTTTAAAACATCACGTTTGGGTTACGTCATATGCTGTTGTCAAATCAGTTCTTTAATTGACAATCGCATGATCGTATTTGATATTGGCGCGTGAACACTCGAGACTAGTGAAATGGTTAATTTTCAAAAATATTAGTACTTTCAAAAAATATCATATAAAATTCAATCAATTTTTCAATTTTTTCATTGATGGAAAAGAAGTTTTAAAAGCATAAATATATATGCGGAGTGCGGACCTACAGCGCCGCATACGTGAGGAGTGCAGACCTCAGCTCTGCATTCAATGACTCCCCCTCGAATCTTCTCCGCACTTTTGGTCGTTTCTCCGCACTTTGGCAACACTGATATAAACAAACAATAAAGTCGACGGTAGCGATGGGTTGAATTCGATCGGTACCGTTTTCAAAATTCGTGACGACGACACCAGAAAGTCGTCGTCAAAACATGAAAAGTCGACGTCAAAATCAAAAGTCAACGGAAATTTCGCTAGTGTGACAGCGCCTTAACACTACCCGTGCTTCTCCATTGAATTACTTAAAGAAGCTTTAGTTTTTATACATTTAATCCATATCGCATGTTTTTTTTTTTATGAAATCTGATAAAACCTGTAAAGAGGTCACATGCTTGATGTTTTTTAATAACCATTCAAAGTATATAGGGTCTGCTCAACTCGGCAGTGGGGGCAGAGTTAATACTGTGACGTCACAAGAGTAACACTCTCCTGTGTTTTCTCCACTGAAGTTACTTAAGAACCCTTAGTTTTTATTTTTTATACATTTAATCCATATCGTGTGGTGTTTTTCATAAAATCTTGATGATAAAATCTGTAGAGGTCACATGTTTTGATTTTTTTTAATACCCATTCTCTCATTTAGTCACCAAACCTTGTTTTATTGCACAAAATATACCAGTTTGAACACACATAGCTACTCCAGCTTTCTTTATATGTTTATTCTTTACTTATTTATTTACTTACCTATATACTGGTTTGCTGTATTCTCTTCAAGTCCATTTCTTTTAACATGACAACACTCTCTCTCTCTCTCTCTCTCTCTCTCTCTCTCTCTCTCTCTCTCTCTCTCTCTCTCTCTTTCAGGTAGTAATATTATCAAGATTTTAAATAATTCTTAAGAAATGTATTTAGTTCTGTCACTGTGTTCATAACTCTGAAAGGCAAATTTTTTTATGATAAAGGTTAGAATGATAGATTAATTATATTTTCCAAATCTTATTGTGAATACTTATTGTTATGCAATAAATACAAAGAAAATGTGGATACAGGCAGTGTAAAAAATGGTAGTTGCATTTGCACGACTTGGCCACAAAAAAGAAAACAATATCAAAAGTATAAGAATTACATCATTATATGATATGAGGTATCAAAGGAATAAATGATGGAGAAAATGATACAGGGAACACATTTCCAGCAAATTTCTCATTAGCACTTCATATCACATAAATATACTTCCGAACACATAAGTTTACATATAACACACACTGTATACATAAAAGTATTAATTATGCATGCCTCAAACGATTATAATATTTTCGAAAAAAGTACAAAAAGTTATTCGTCAGTCTGGCTGGATGTATCTGATAACGTTTCACAAGGGGCGGGGGTAGATTTCAGATCCACGAACGGTTAATTTTTTAGAATTTTTGCGTGCGTAGACAATATTTTCTGAGCGCGATTATGGTTTTGAAAATAATTGTAATGTGTCATATACCAATTGAAAGGGCATTCTTTGTACTTTTACATGGTATATGGCAAGTGTAATAAGATGAAACATTATGTAAGAAAAATGTGGTAAATATTTACATAAAATTTAAAAGTTTTGGTCCGTCTTTGACCTAGAATTCCTCGAAAATTTCTGCGAACACCTATCAATTTTATTTAGGCATTATATAATAAATTTTATCAGCTTTCTAATCCATTTTTCAGTTTCTTTCTATCATCATCCTTTAGTCAGATACGCTTCGAAACGTGAATGTATGTAGGTTGACGGATGAAGTAATTGCACATTTTTGTGTGCGTAGATAATTTTTTCTGTGCGCGCTTGTGAGTTTGAAAGTAATAGTAATTGTAATGTGCTATATATCATTTGAAAGAGCCTTCTTTGTAATTTAACGTAGTGTACGGCAACAACCAATAAAAGGAAAATTTATATAAAAAACGCCATCGCAAATATAGTTATATGAAAATGTTATCGTAAATATAGTTTCATAAAGATATGGTCCTTTTCTAACTGATGACGTTTCACAAGGGGCGGGGATAGTTTTAGTACCGCCTCGTGAGCAGACCCTGTATATTTTGACTCTGGCGCCAGTTAGCTACTCGTTGTGGCCAAACATCGAACTACTATCGCGGGAAATTTGAATCTCGATTTAATAATAACAAAAACTTCTTATGATTGACATCAGAGTCTATAAGAGCTATGTCAGCGGCTTTTTTACGGAAATAATGATGCTCAATGGTAAAGTGGACCTTATCACGCAAGTCGAATAGCACTAAATCCACTTCTTGAAAGAAGATTGACAGTTTAACGTTGCAGCAACGTAGGTATTATGTAAAGGCTAATATCATAACAAGTAACAATATAACCTTCTCAGGAAATCTATCAAATTCTGTAGAGTGTATTTAATGGGGCAGATCGATACTATCAATGACAACTTGTAAAGTGTTATCACATAACGTTGAAACAACATTGTCCTAACATCTTGAAATTGATAGTTTCTCGACTAACGTTCCTGCAATATACAGCTAACGTTATTTTTGTAGCAAACCAAAAGCTAACCTTGAACAGTAGGTTAGTTCAAGGTTCGCTGCAATGGGGTTAGGCCTATCTATAGAGATACTTAATTCATTATATTTACTTTGAGAGATTGAATGATAATGTTTTTTTAAATGTGTTTTAAAAGTGGAGAGAGAGAGAGAGAGAGAGAGAGAGGAGAGAGAGAGAGAGAGAGAGAGAGAGAGAGAGAGAGCAAAATCTGCTTTACGTGAAAGCTTAGGCCTAATTATAACTACTTCATTTCATTATATTTTTTTGGGAGACTGAGTAATATATATTTTTAAAGTATATTTTAGAAGTGGAGAGAGAGAGAGAGAGAGAGAGAGAGAGAGAGAGAGAGAGAGAATTATAGTATTAGTGATATAGTTAATTCTCTAAGAAATTTATACCCTAATCTTTATTTCATGCGACAGTTGCCGTAACCTTCAAAGATTGTAAAAGACGTGGAAAATTTTAGACGCAGGCTGCGGTCATTCTTGCACTCTTGAAAATCGGGTTTCATCCACAAATCATTCACGAAAAAAGCTGTGTTAAGTAAAAATATTTATTACCACAAATAACTCAATATGTATTGCACAGGCAATTAAAGTTTTATATTGTGCAAAAAATGCTGATGTGTTGGGAGATCTTTCAGCCTCGCTGCAAAGAAATGCAGTCGTGTAGGGCTGTAGGCTACTACGAACTACTTTGTAATGGGAGCATATAGCCAGAAATCTTTGAGCTAACATGCTACTTTAATCTTGATAAAGATTGATGTTTAAAGGCAGTAGCTCTGTAAACAGCAAACTAGCATTCGATCCATGTCAACGTCAAAGTAATAAAGTGTAAAATCCGTTACGTAAGAAAGTGTCCAGTGACTTGTGCTTTCCCGCTCGAAGTTCTAAAGCTTCTCCTCACATCATAGAAAACAGCGCGTCAGTGGCGTGGTTGGTTTGGTGTTTGCTTCTCACCTAGGTGGTCACGGGTTCGAATCTCGGCCATTCCACTGAGGAGTGAGAGATGTGTATTTCTGGTGATAGAAGTTCACTCTCGACGTGGTTCGGAAGTCACGTAATTTGTAAAGCCGTTGGTCTCGTTGCTGAATAACCACTGGTTCCATGCAACGTAAAAACACCATACAAACAAACAAACATCATAGAAAACGCTCTTGCGGATGCAACTAGATTTCCTCAATGTTAGCCGTCGCAACATTGATTGCCATTGACGTCAGCTAACTTTAATCCCTTTGGAATACAAACATGAGTTTGTAGAAACCAAAATAATTGCATTCACCACTTACGATGATGCAATAATATCCCCGTTCATGAAGGAAAACGAGTAAATATTGTCGTTGTGATACATAGCACTACAATAAAAAATTTAAAATTCTATCTCCCAGATCTCTACGAACGAATCCATCTGAGAAATTCCAATTACTTCGGACAATTATCGTGTTTTAAGTGTCTGAACTGTTTTGTTTTGCAGTGTTAGCTTATATGATATAATTTGCCGTGTATTTTCATATTCTAGAGTAAATTTAGCGATATTATGTCATTTCAGTAAACACAAATCAGAAATTCGATGAACGAAAGCTAAGGAATACTGTAAACTTCACTTTTCTTGTCGAGTGTACATGTGCACGTGATTAAAGTATAAAAGGTCAGAAATCAAGTCCTATATTAGACATACATGGAGCTGAAGAGCTCATATATTTTTATTTATTTATTTTTTTTCATAATGAACTCAAAGTGCTTGCAACTTCTTTCTACAGCACAGGCATTTCTCAATCATCAGGGAACATTAAGCTGTCACTTTTCTATCTATTAACACACACACACACACATACACCCAGAGAGAGAGAGAGAGATCACCACTTACACACGTTTCATGGCAGCCAACTGCAAAATTTATTATTATTATTATTATTTTTTTTTATTTTTTTTTTTTGCTCTATCACAGTCCTCCAATTCGACTGGGTGGTATTTATAGTGTGGGGTTCCGGGTTGCATCCTGCCTCCTTAGGAGTCCATCACTTATCTTACCATATGCGCCATTTCTAGGATCACACTCTTCTGCATGAGTTCTGGAGCTACTTCAGCGTCTAGTTTTTCTAGATTCCCTTTCAGGGATCTTGGGATCGTGCCTAGTGCTCCTATGATTCTGGGTACGATTTCCACTGGCATATCCATATCCTTCTTATTTCTATTTTCAGATCTTTGAAAATTATCCATTTTTTCCCTCTCTTTCTCTTCAACTCTGATGTCCCATGGTATTGCGACATCAATGAGTGATACTTTCTTCTTGACTTTGTCAATCAACATCACGTCTGGTCTATTTGCATGTATCACCCTATCCGTTCTGATACCATAGTCCCAGAGGATCTTTGCGTGATCGTTTTCTATCACTCCCTCAGGTTGGTGCTCGTACCACTTATTACTGGAAGGTAGCTGATGTTTCTTGCACAGGCTCCAGTGGAGGGCTTTTGCCACTGAATCATGCCTCTTTTTGTACTGGTTCTGTGCAAGTGCCGGGCATTCGCTTGCTATGTGGTTTATGGTTTCATTTTACGTATTGCACTTCCTACATATGGGAGAGATGTCATTTCCGTCTATCGTTCTTTGAACATATCTGGTTCTTAGAGCCTGATCTTGTGCCGCTGTTATCATTCCTTCAGTTTCCTTCTATAGCTCTCCCCTCTGTAGCCATTGTCATGTGTTATTGCTGGCCAGTTCTTTAGTCTGTCTCATGTATTGTCCTTGCATTGGTTTGTTGTGCCGGTCCTCTGTTCTGTCTGTCATTCTCCTGTCTCTGTATATTTCCGGGTCTTCGTCTACTTTTATTAGTCCTTCTTCCCATGCACTCTTTACCCACTCGTCTTCACTGGTTTTCAGATATTGCCCCAGTGCTCTGTTTTCGATGTTGACGCAGTCCTCTATACTTAGTAGTCCTCTCCCTCCTTCCTTTCGTGTTATGTATAGTCTGTCCGTATTTGCTCTTGGGTGTAGTGCTTTGTGTATTGTCATATGTTTCCTGGTTTTCTGATCTATACTGCGGAGTTCTGCCTTCGTCCATTCAACTATTCCTGCGCTGTATCTGATTACTGGCACTGGCCATGTGTTTATGGCTTTTATCATATTTCCGGCGTTGAGTTTTGACTTGAGTATCGCCTTGAGTCTCTGCATATATTCTTTCCTGATCGTGTCCTTCATCTCTTGGTGTTTTATATCCCCTCCTTCCATTATTCCCAGGTATTTGTATCCGGTCTCATCTATGTGTTTGATGTTGCTCCCATCTGGTAGCTTTATCCCTTCAGTTCTCGTTACTTTGCCTTTTTGTATGTTGACTAAGGCGCATTTTTCTATTCCAAACTCCATCCTGATGTCCCCAGATACAATCCTTACAGTCTGGATTAGGGTATCTATTTCCTTGATGCTCTTACCATACAGCTTGATGTCGTCCATGAACATCAGATGGTTGATTCTGTTGCCTCTTTTCTTGTCATGGGAATCATGGCTACTACGAAGACAGTGAGTCGCCCTGGAAGATCCCTCTCCTGATATTAACCTCTGCTAGTCTTATTCCAGAGCTTGTAATTATTGTATTCCAGTTGCGCATTGTATTTTTGAGGAAGCTGATGGTGTTTTCCTCTGCCCCATATATTTTCAGGCATTCTATTAGCCATGTGTGTGGTATCATGTCGAAGTCTCTTTTATAGTCTATCCATGCCATGCTTAGCTTAGGTTGGTTTTCCTTCTCCTACTGTTCTTCATTACCATTTTGTCTATCAGGAGCTGGTCTTTTGTGCCTCTACACTTCCTTCTGCAGCCTTTCTGTTGGTGGGGGATGGTGTTTGTCTCCTCTAGGTAATTGTATAGCCTTTCACTGATGATACCTGTTAGTAACTTCCACATTATTGGTAGGCAGGTGATAGGCCTGTAGTTACTGACTATATTTCCCTTACTCTTGTCTTTTTGTACTAAGGATGTTCTTCCTGTGGTCATCCATTTGGGTGCATGGTGATTTGAGATACAATGCTGGAGTTGTTCTGCTATTCGTGGGTGTAGGGCCTTGAAGTTTTTGAGCCAGTATCCATGAACTTCATCGGGACCTGGGGCTTTCCAGTTTGGCATTTTCTTTAGTTGGTGTCTGACTGTGTCTGTCGTGATCTCTGTGAATCTTTGTTTTATTCTCCCTGTTTCTTCTTCCTTGACTTCCTGGAGCCATGTTGCATGTTTGTTGTGTGATACCGGATTGCTCCATATGTTTTCCCAGAGTCTCTTACTTGGTTCGGCTTCAGGAATTTCTTGGTGGTTGTCTTCCCCTCTTAGTTGGCTGTATAGTCTTTTCTGGTTGGTTCCGAATAGTTTGTTCTGTTGGTATCCCTTATTCCTGTTCATGTACCGTTGGATCTTATGTGCTTTGGCCTTAAGCCTCTGTTTTACATCTTCTATTGTGTTGTTTAGTCCCCTCTCTTGTACTTTGTATTTCTCGTTGAGTTCCTCCCTTGTTTTCTTGCTTTTTAGCCTTTTTTTCTGCCATCTCTTTCAGTTGACTCAAATCAGATCTCATCACCATGATTTGCTTTTCCAGGCGCCTTTTCCAAGGTGGTTGCTGTTTTGGTTTCTGTTGGGTTGGTTGTGTTGGTGGGGTTGGTGTTCGAATCCCCATCTGTTCTGGTACTAATCTTGCTCCTGCATATGCCAAGTTATTTGTTTCTGTGATACTGGTGGTGTGTATTATGCCCATTATTTCATTGACCTCACTTGTTTTCTCCCTTAATTTCTTGGTGTTGTAGGCTTTCATGGAGAGGATCTTTGTTCTCTCTGTATCTGGCTCCATCTATTGTCTAATCTTTTCTACCCATTCCGTCCTCTCTGTTACTTCGTCGGTGTTTCTTCGTGTGTCGTTGTTTGATACCTCATCATCCCTGTCGTCTTCTGTAGCATCGTCTCTCAGTTCGTCTTCATGTAATTCGTTGTCGTGTGACATTTCCCTTTCCAGTTCTTCTCTTTCTGTTGGGGAGAGCCAGTTCTTTTTCTTTATGTTCCTTACTTGGTCTGCCAGCCTCTGCTCTGTTTGGGGGGTGTTATTCCTCTCATTCCAGATGTTGACCAACCTTCTATATCCCCTCTCCGTCGGGTTGCTTCTGATGTAGCATCTCCATATTTCCTTATTGTCTTCTCTTGTCCATTTCTTCCTTTGGTTTGCTTCTGTAGCTCCAATCTCAGGCTGTTGGTTACTGTCGTTGTGGTGGTCAGTTCCTAGATGACGACCTCCAAGTACCTGACAGTCTTCCCTTTCAATTGGGTTGAATACCTGGCTGCTGGACGAAGCTCCTCTGTTGCCAGAGGTTCCATTTACGTCGTTGTCATTTTAAATCGTGTTTTTAAATATTACACCAACTTCTCTAGTCAAAGTGAGTTCTAAACAAATAGGCACACATTTTTCCCACAATGAAGTTCTTATTCTTATAATTTTATGAACATTTCAGAATTTGACCAAAATCTTTGCTCACATCACAGTAATTTCATTTATTTACTTATTTGAATAAAGGTTTTATTTTGGGCCGAAAACCTCCACTTTGGTTGTACTACTGTAGAGGCACAGGGGTGGGTGGGGGGGGAGGATCACACACACACACACACACACACACACACACACCAGTAACTGAGACACAAGTGCTACATATATTTGGTGCTGCAGAATGAAAAAGGTCACCAAACAGCTATTACAAGTTTATTTCGGTTTTCATTGAACTATTGGATTGGTCAATAAATCACAACCATAGATTTCCATTTATGTAAAGAGCGGAATTTAGCGTAAGTGCTGTTTAAGGCCACTGACAAATGTTTTTATCCAGTTCTCTTGGCTAAGGCATCAAAGAAATATGAAAGAGGCATAACTTCTTCTTCTTCAGAAGAAGAAGAAAGAGATAAATAGTTGCTTGCGGCTCATTTTATAACCGGAAGCAACATGTTTTGTTTATTACACGTAGGAAATAAGAATTAATTTCAGCAGTCAAATTTTACCATTAATCAAGTGTTGCAAACTAGTGTTAACATGCCACACCCAGTTTCATGACTATCAACTAACTTCGAAGTTCAGAAACTTATGCGGCTTCGGACGAGTTTGTAATTGTTCCATTGTGCGGCGACGTTCTCCTGATCCTCGTGATGGTCGAAAAGGAGGCTGTGCAACAGTTCAAAATATCTACAGGAAAAGGATCATGTATCAAGCTTCTGAATTTGTGGGTGATGACGATGAAGATTCTGGGTGGTGTGGCCCCTTCCTGGAATCTGGAATGTTTTGGAAAGCTTCGAAAGGAGGAGTCAGATCCTGAAGTATTTGGATCTCGGCTTCGTAGTTCCAGGGAGACTTTAAGTGAAGGAAAATCTTGCATTAAGCTTTGGAATTTACTCAAGAAGAACTGCTTGACCATATGGTCGTTCCAAGTAACCCTTTCTTATGTAATTCTCAGCATCATGGCCCTTGTTGAAATTACACACAGTATCCTCCAGGGAACTTTTGATTTTGATAACGCAAAGAATGGACAAAAAACCATTTCAACAGTGGTTCATGTGTTGATATTTGTGGCCTTGGTATATTACCTCGTTTTCAGCGGAAAGACATTTAACCGTCTCACCTTCCATTTACATGACTCCGTGCAAGACTTGGTAACGGAAGAAGGATGGGCAGAATATAAGCTGTTTTTCTTTGGTGTTCTTATCATTGGAATTGTGGAGCTCAAAATTACCCAGCGGTGGATTTTCGGAGAATATGGTTATCATTATTACTCTCTGTTCATCATTGATATGATTTTTGCGTTGCTCGTAACCACTTATTGTCTCGGCTTTTACACCGTTGGGTACAGCTTTTCTGCCGCTGTCGATAACCTCAACAAAATGATAGAAATGGAGTTTATGAGCAGCGGCACAGAACCTGGCAATGATTCGCCAAGACTTTTCACTGGCTGGACGAGAGAGCAAACGCCACTGACGACAACAAACACGAGAGCTGAACGTTTGAACAGGAAGGGATCGAACATGGCAGCAGCCGCTTATCTGAAACTAGTGAAACTGAGTCTTTCAGGAAATGAGTAGTGACTACTTTTCCGTTCCCATCCTGCTAATGTTGGCTCTAATGGCCACGTACATATTAGGGAGTTGCTTCTTAATAGCGTTGAACGGCCTACAATCCAGCTCTGATCATATTTTTATATATTTTTTTTATAATTTACAAATCATTGTCGTTCTGTGCTTCACTCCTGACTACGCTGTAACTCAGGTGAGGGACGAGGATAAACTTTATTATCTACATTAATCCACTTTCCTGTACTATTAATTAAAAATTGATGTAGACTTTGTGGTAGTTATAATAACGCAACTAAATATTTTTTACTTTTAAACACAGAATAACACTGACGGTTTATATTGCAATCACCACGTTGTCTTTCACTTATCTAAAATCAAAATTGCCTATAGTAAGAACATTGCAACAATAAAGGATGTTATTCATAAAACTACCTACAGTACTCTTTCCGTTAACAGGGAAATAGCCTACCGTTAACAATCATCAGAGAAAAATGAATTTTCACATTAAGCCTTTAATATTAAACCTTATTTCAGAATAAAGACTACTGACAGAGACAGTTACTAACAGGAAGCAACATTTCTTGTTTACTTCAATTAAGAAATAAGAATTTATTTCAGAAGTCAAATTACGCCTCTAATCATAGGTGTTGTACCCTAGCGTTAACATGCCACACCCAGTTTCATGATTATCAGTTGACTTCGTAGATCAGAAACTTATTTGGCTCTTGGGGGAGTTTATTCTTCGTTCGTTGCTGCGGTAAAGTTCTTATCCTTGTGATGGTCGGAAAAGAGGGTTTGCAACAGTTCAAAATGTCTACAGGAAAAGGATCGTGTATTAAGCAACTGAATTTGTGGGTGATGACAATGAAGATTTTGGGTGGTATGGCCCCTTCCTGGAGAGCTTCGAAAAGAAGAATTAGATCCTCAAGTGTTAAACGGATCTCGGCTACGCAAATCCAGGGAGCCTGAAAGTGAAGGAAATTCTTGCATTAGACTTTGGAATTTACTCAAGAAGAACTGCTTGACCATATGGTCGTTCCAAGTAATCCTTTTCTATGTAATTCTCAGTATTATGGCCCTTGTTGAAATTACACGCAGTATCCTCCAAGGATCTTTTGATTTTGATAATGCAAAGAATGGACTATACACCATTTATACCGTGGTTCATGTGTTGATATTTGTGGCCTTGCTATTTTACCTTGTTTTCAGCAGAAAGACACTCAACCGTCTCACCTTCCATTTACATGACACCGTACAAGACCTGGTAACAGAAGAAGGATGGGCAGAACATAAGCTGTTTTTCTTTGGTGTTCTTATCTGTGGCATTGTGGAGCTCAAAATTGCCCAGAAGTGGATTCTTGGCAAATACTGGTATCACTATTACTGTCTGATCATCATTGATATGATTTTTGCGTTGCTTGTAACTACTTACTGTCTCTGCTTTTACACCGTTGGGTACATCGTTTCAGCTGCTATCGGCAACCTCAACAAAATGATAGAAATGGAGCAAATAAGCAGTGGAATAGAACCTGACAATGATTCGCCACGAGGTTTTACTGGCTGGAAGAAAGAGCAAACGCCACTGACGACAACAAACATGAGAGCTGAACGTTTGAACAGGAAGGGATCGAACATGGCAGCAGCCGCTTATCTGAAACTAGTGAAACTGAGAGTCTGTCACGAAAATGACCAACTACTACTTTTCCTTTCCCATCCTGCTAATATCGTCTCTAATGGCCACGTACATTTTAGAGAGTTGCTTCATAATAGCGTTGAACGGCCTACGATCCAGCTCTGATCATATATTTATTTATTTTTTCTATAACTTACATATACATGTCGTTCAGTGCTGTGCTCCTGACTACGCTGTAACTCAGGTAAGGGACGAGGGTGAAGCTTATTATTGATACATTAAGAAAATTATATACTTAGCTTTAGTTGATGTGATATTATTGGTAGTTATCATAATGTCACAGAATTAGTGCCGGTCATATCCAGCTAATAATTAACTTAAAGAATTATTTTTACTTTCAATCACAGCACAACAACACTGACGGTTTATGTTCCAAATTCCAATCACCATTGTCTTCCATTTATCTAAACAATTGCCTATAGTCAGACCAATCCAGCAGTATACGAAGTTATTTATGAAACTGCCTGCAGTACTTTTTCCGTCAACAAAGAAATAGTCTAAAGAAAAGACATGCATCTTCAGCAGAATTGAATTTAAACATTCAGTCTTTAACAATAAACCTTATTCCAGAATAAAGGCTACTGAGAGAGAGAGAGAGAGAGAGAGAGAGAGAGAGAGAGAGAGAGAGAGAGAGAGAGAGAGAGAGAGAGAGAGACTTGCGGTTCATTTTGTTAACAGGAAGCAAAATTTCTTTTTATTTCACTCATGAAATAAGAATTGATTTCAGCAGAAAAATTCCGCCTCTAATCATAGGCGTTGTACCCTAGCGTTAACATGCCACACCCAGTTTCATGATTATTAACCGACTTCGTAGAGCAGAAACTCATTTGGCTCTTGGGAAGTTTAGTCTTTGTTCATTACTGTGGTAAAGTTATCTTTATCCTCGTGATGGTCGAAAAAGAGGGTTTGCAGCAGATCAAAATGTCCACAGGAAAAGGATCGTGTATCAAGCTACTGAATTTGTGGGTGATGACGATGAAGATTTTGGGTGGTATGGGCCCATCCTGGAATCTGGAATGGTCTGGAAAGCTCCGAAAAGAAGATTCAGAACTTCAAGTGTTTGGATCTCGGCTACGCAGTTCCAGGGAGCCTGAAAATGAGGCAAATTCTTGCATTAGACTTTGGAATTTACTCAAGAAGAATTGCTTGACCATATGGTCGTTACAAGTAATTCTTTTCTATGTAATTCTCAGTATTATGGCCCTTGTTGAAAGTACACAGAGTATCCTCCAGGGAACTTATGATTTTGATAACGCAAAGAATGGACTATACACCATTTGTACCGTGGTTCATGTTTTGATATTTGTGGCCTTGCTATTTTACCTTGTTTTCAGCAGAAAGACACTCAACAGTCTCACCTTCCATTTACATGACACCGTACAAGACCTGGTAACAGAAGAAGGATGGGCAGAACATAAGCTGTTTTTCTTTGGTGTTCTTATCTGTGGCATTGTGGAGCTCAAAATTGCCCAGAAGTGGATTCTTGGCAAATACTGGTATCACTATTACTGTCTGATCATCATTGATATGATTTTTGCGTTGCTTGTAACTACTTACTGTCTCTGCTTTTACACCGTTGGGTACATCGTTTCAGCTGCTATCGGCAACCTCAACAAAATGATAGAAATGGAGCAAATAAGCAGTGGAATAGAACCTGACAATGATTCGCCACGAGGTTTTACTGGCTGGATAAGAGAGCAAACGCCACTGACGACAACAAACACGAGAGCTGAACGTTTGAACAGGATGGGGTCGAACAAGGCAGCAGCCGCTTATCTGAAACTAGTGAAACTGAGAGTCTGTCACGAAATGACCAACGACTACTTTTCCGTTCCCATCCTGCTAATATCGTCTCTAATGGCCACGTACATTTTAGAGAGTTGCTTCACAATAGCGTTGAACGGCC
Source organism: Macrobrachium nipponense (assembly GCF_015104395.2). Lineage (NCBI taxonomy): Eukaryota > Metazoa > Arthropoda > Malacostraca > Decapoda > Palaemonidae > Macrobrachium > Macrobrachium nipponense. Next base: position 25,763,852 of record NC_087206.1, read on the forward strand.
TACGATCCAGCTCTGATCATATATTTATTTATTCTCTTTATAACTTACACATAATTGTCGTTCTGTGCTGTGCTCCTGACTACGCTGTAACTCAGGTAAGGGACGAGGATGAAGCTTATTATTAATACATTAAGAAAATAATATACTTTCCTTTAGTTGATGTGATATTAGGGGTAGTTATAATAATGTCACAGAATTAATGCCAGTCATGTCCAGCTAATAATTAACTTAAAGAATAATTTTTTACTTTCAACCACAACACAACAACACTGACGGTTTATGTTCTAAATTCCAATCACCACGTGTCTTTCATTTATCTAAACAATTGCCTATGGTCAGACTAATCGAGCAGTATACGATGTTATTTATGAAACTGACTAGAGTACTTTTTCTGTCAACAAAAAATTAGCCTAAAGAAAAAAATATGCATGTCTTTGACAGTAAACCTTAATCCAGAATAAAGGCTACTGAGAGAGAGAGAGACCTTACAGACCTTACATCTTGTTCGGGTTGCCCCAGGTCCCTCAGTGTGAGGCACCTCTGTCTACCAGAGAGTTCCTAGTACATCTTCCGGTATATTTTGCATCTTCCAATCTTTGATGGTCTGGGATGCAGTTTAGATATTTGTCGAGCTTATTCTTAAACACATCTACGCTCACTCCTGTTATATTCCTCAGATGACCTGGCAACGCATTGAACAGACGCTGCATTATCGATGCTGGTGCGTAGTGGATTAATGTCCTGTGTGCTTTCCTTATTTTTCCTGGTATAGTTTTGGGCACTATTAATCTACCTCTGCTTGCTCTTTCTGATATTTTTAGCTCCATGATGTTTTCGGCTATTCCTTCTATCTGTTTCCATGCCTGAATTATCATGTAGCATTCTCTTCTCCTTTCAAGACTATATGATTTTAAGGATTGTAGTCTTTCCCAGTAGTCAAGGTCCTTAACTTCTTCTATTCTAGCTGTAAAGGACCTTTGTACACTCTCTGTTTGTGCAATATCCTTTTGATAGTGTGGGTACTATATCATATTGCAATATTCAAGTGGACTACGAACATATGTTTTATAAAGCATAATCATGTGTTCAGCTTTTCTTGTTTTGAAGTGCCGTAATAACATTCCCATTTTTGCTTTACATTTTGCCAGTAGAATTGCTCTTTGATCGTTGCATAATATGTTCCTATTCATCATCACACCAAGGTCTTTAACTGCTTCCTTATTTGTGATTGTCTCATTATTAGGTCCCCTATATGCATATAGCTTTCCTTCTCTGTCTCCATAGTTTACTGATTCAAATTTATCAGTTAAATACCATCCTATTTACCTCTGCCCAATCATATACTTTGTTAAGGTCTCTTTGTAGCGAGAGAGAGAGAGAGAGAGGAGAGAGAGAGAGAGAGAGAGAGAGAGAGAGAGAGAGTGTGTAATAAGAATTGATTTCAGCAGAAAAATTCCGCCACTAATCATAGGCGTTGTAACCTAGCGTTCGTTAACATGCCACACCCAGTTTCATGATTATCAATTGACTTCGTAGAACACAAACTCATTTGGCTCTTGGTGAGTTTAGTCTTTGTTCATTACTGTGGTAAAGTTATCTTTATCCTCGTGATGGTCGAAAAGGAGGGTTTGCGACAGTTCAAAATGTCTACAGGAAAAGGATCATGTATCAAGCTACTGAATTTATGGATGACGACGATGAAGATTTTGGGTGGTATGGCCCCTTCCTGGAATCTGGAATCTTCTGGAAAGCTCCGAAAAGAAGATTCAGAACTTCAAGTGTTTGGATCTCGGCTACGCAAATCCAGGGTAACTGAAAGTGAAGGAAATTCTTGCATTAGACTTTGGAATTTACTCAGGAAGAATTGCTTGACCATATGGCCGTTCCAAGCAATTTTTTTCTACGTAATTCTCAGCATTATGGCCCTTGTTGAAGTTACACAAAGTTTCCTCCAAGGAACTTTTGATTTTGATAACGCACAGAATGGAATCCATACCATTTCCACAATAGTTCATGTATTGATACTTGTGGCCTTGCTATTTTACCTTGTTTTCAGCAGAAAGACACTTAACCTTCTCACCTTTCATTTACGTGACACCGTACAAAACCTGGTAACAGAAGAAGGATGGACAGAACATAAGCTGTTTTTCTTTGGTGTTCTTATCATTGGAATTGTGGAGCTCAAAATTGCCTACAGGTGGATTGCCGGTGAATATTGGTTTCATTATTATTCTTTCTTCATCGTTGATATGATTTTTGCGTTGGTCGTAACCACTTACTGTCTCGGCTTTTACACCGTTGGGTACAGCTTTTCTGCCGCTGTCGATAACCTCAACAAAATGATAGAAATGGAGTTTCTAAGCAGCGACACAGAACCTGACAATGATTCGCCACGAGGTTTTACTGGCTGGACGAGAGAGCAAACGCCACTGACGACAACAAACACGAGAGCTGAACGTTTGAACAGGAAGGGGTCGAACAAGGCAGCAGCCGCTTATCTGAAACTAGTGAAAATGAGAGTCTGCCAGGAAATGACCAGTGACTACTTTTCCGTCCCCATCCTGCTCATATCGTCTCTAATAACCACCTACACCTTAGAGAGTTGCTTCTTAATAGCGTTGAACGGCCTACAATCCAGCTCTGATCATTTATTTATTTATTATCTTTATAACTTACATGTACTTGTCGTTCTGTGCTGTGCTCCTGACTACGCTGTAACTCAGGTGAGGGACGAGGAAGCTTATTATTGATTAATAATATATTAATGATAACCTATTTTCCTGTTGCATTAACACACGATGTAGTAATAGTGATAGCACTGAATTAACGCCAGTCATGTGCAGGTAATAATTAACTTCTATAAATATTTTCCCCTTTCAAACACACTGCAATAACACTGACGGTTATATTGAAATCGCCATGTTTTTCATTTATCTAATAAAAAATTGCCTATAGACTAATGCAGAAGTAAAGTAACGTATGTTATTTGTAGAACTGCTTACTGTACTCTTTTAGTCAATCAAGAAATAGCGTACACAGAACAATGCATCTTCTTCGCAATACGAAACACTAAACCATCAGTCTTTAAGATACCATTATTTCAGATGAAAGGTAGAGAGACGAGAGAGAGAGAGAGAGAGAGAGAGAGAGAGAGAGAGAGAATATGGTGTGGTTAATGATCAGTTACGATTAAAACCTGTTATGATATCGATCGTTTCCCATAATCACGTATCGAAGTTAAACATGGTGTGACATACACTAATGGCTGTGATAAACCTGTATTTAACGCGTCTGATGATGTAACTTTACCAACTGATATAGTTTTTACACATATCAGATTACATACTTCCCTTTTATTTTTTTTTTATTCCATCCTACAAAGTTCTGTCTATCGATCCTGGATGCCAGACAGGCCACAATATCTGGGTCCCCTGAAAATGTCAGTAAATAGCTGAACAAAGAACCAAAGATGTGAGACTATTAGAGCATAGCCCTATTTCCAGTAAGGGAGCAGCCAAGCATAGGCCGCCTACAAGTGGGGAAGCAGGTAGGTCTATGCCAAGTAAAAGAACTCATACACTAGTATGATCAATATGATCAAATTAAGGAAGACGTAAAGTACAGGCGTATTAAGCAGACAAGCATAAGAGTAGAATGCTAGTCTACTTTGGTAAGGTAGTAGTTAACAATCCCTTACTCCATGTAAGGAAGAAGAAGAAGACTGAATTAAGCATGTGCCTACTCTAAATAAGGGAACACAGAGCAAAGGTTTCACGAAGCCAAGATTTGTCAATCATAGGCTTTAAGACTATGTAAATAGGTATCTGAGCTTGGGCTGATGTCATAAATTAGATTAGATGAGTTTGAAAGTTCAGGATGATTTACAATAAAATATTTTTCTTTAACTGTGTTAAGACGGACATTCTCTACAGTAAAGACACTGACAAAGTCTCACAATAATTTTGAGAGTTGGTCTTTGTCACTGTTTTCGCCACTACAATTAATTCTAGTTCGGTATTTAGCCCATATTGTTTTGAATATGGACGTAATGTTTGACATATTTGTCGTAGGATCTATCAAGTTATTAGCTCAACCCTTGGTGTTTGTGTTACAACCATGTTACTATATATGTATGTGAAGCACTAGTAAAGATGTACAGTTTTTTTCTACACCTTTATAAAACCTCATAATTTATAGTTTAAGAAAACTTTCTACGATCATACTATGGTAGAGGAATGTTTCTTTATGCAATTACATCTCGGTATGAGGTTCATGTGTGTGTGTGTGTAGAGAGAGAGAGAGAGAGAGAGAGAGAGAGAGAGCAAGCAACGAGTATCAATTACTCTATCAAGTCCAGTTCAGACACAACATAATTTTAGGGTTTTGCAACCGACCAAAAAGACAAAGAAGGACAGACAATATTTGTCAATGTTTTCTTCAGCTAACATGCCACACCCAGTTGATTCTTTGCGTCCCTAGTCAACTTGTTTGTTAGTATGTAAGTCGGAACTGTCTCGACCAGTTTCACCTAGTTCATGGTGAAGGTAAGATTAAGCCGAGTTGGGATGTCAGAAGGAAGAGGAATAAGTGTCAAGTTACTGAAACTGTGGGTAATGGTGATGCAGGTGATGGGTGGTATGGCTCTATATAGAATTCAGAACTACTTTGTGAAAGCCCAGAAAGAAGAGCTTAAACTTCAATTCTCTAGGTCTCAGCTAGACTGTCTCAAGGAGGGCAAAAGCCAAGCTAGTGCTTGGGTCAGGCTTTGGACTCTGCTTGAAAAGAATTTCTTCATTGTGTGGTCATTCTTTATTCCTGTCTGCTATTTAGTCCTTTGCGTTACGATTCTTTCCGAAATTTTAAGTCACTTCATACGAGGGAAATTTGTTTTCGAGAAGACAGAGGATGGAATTCAGTCAATTGCGAACTTGGTCCATGTGCATATATTTTTGGTATTACTGGTCTACCTCGTTTTCAGCAGCAAGACACTACACCGCCTTACCTTCCAGATTCAGCTTTCCGTGCAGAACTTGGTAACAGAAGCAGGATGGGCAGAACATAAGTTGTTTTTCCTGGGTGTCCTTCTCTATGGAACCGCCGAGTTAAAAATAATTCAGTCATGGGCTAGTTGTGCTTCAGATGGCACTGAATACCGCTGCCAATTTTATTCTTTTTTCATTCTCGATAAGATTTTTGTGCTGCTCTTGGATGCTTACTCCTCTGGGTATTATGCCATCGGGTGCAACATTTTTGCAGGTATTGCTAACCTTAAGAAAATAATAGAAATAGAGTGTTCACCTGATGATTCGACGGCTGACAATTTTCCAAGATGCTTCAAATCCTGAACGACAGAGGAACCATCAATCGCAACAGTGAATAAGAAAGCTGAACATGTGAGCAGGAAGAGGTTGGATTTGGCCACAGAGATTTATCTGAAAATAATAAGACTAAAAGTCTCTCAGGAACTAACCAACGAGTACTTTTCTGTTCCTGTCTTGGCAATCTTAACATTTTTTGCAATGAGCACCTTACTGGGTTTCTTCAAGGCAGCAATGATGGGTATATCAGCCACCTCTGATCATGTGTTCATCTACTTTTCATACAACTTACACAAGCTACTTGTTTTCTGCAGCACTCCTCATTACGTCACAATTCAGGTAAGGTACTGTAGGACTGGATTCCACTATGTTTAGTTCTCAGTCTTTTATCAGGTTTTTCATTTCATGCTGAAAATGTTGAGTAAGTCTGAAACTAGGTCAGGCAAACTACTCATGAAATTGAAATTGGCAACAGTTCTGCAAACCTTTGATGTCAAGTTCAGGTTTGTATTTTTGTCATGTATCTTAATTTATTGTAGTCAGGGTTTGCATTCTCTTGAAGGTTCTGTAGCCTCACTTATTATTATTACGAGTTTGTTTGGGGGGCTTTGCGTGTGCTGAAATCAGGCGCTGTTGTCTCCTCTGCCAACCCCACCCCACCCAGGGCAGACAAACAGGTTTGCAGGAGGAGGGTGGATGTCTCCCCCACCCTCCCTTTCCCCACCTATCCCGCTCCCACCTGATGTAGACAAACCGGTTTGCAGGTGTCATTCCTCCCCTACTGCCACCAGGGGGAAGACAAACAAGATCCACTTGGATGTTATTAATATAGATTTCTTCAGAAATTGGTTTGACATGTTGTCTCCCCTAACCTAACAATCCCCTACCAAGCCCACCCAGGGCGGACAAACAGGTTTACAGGGCGAGGGGATGTCTCACATACCCCTATCTACCCCACTCCAACCAGGGCAGCCGAACTGATTTGTAGGGGGTGGGTGGCTGTGTCATGCCTCCCCTACTGACCTCTTTTTTTTTTTTTTTTTTTTCTAAGATTATTGCGGTAATTGAAAAACTACGATATACCCACGTCTTTCTTTACTAAAACGATTTTAAGTCTTTTTAGGTCATAATAATATGGAAGGGGAAGGGATTCAAAATTAGTTATTGATAGGTGTTCCCTTAGATTGTAAAATATTCTCCTGGCTCTGGAAAGACATTTGTCAATAGAAAAATTTTGGGTAATATAACTTCTTGAAACTTGTAGTTAAACACTTGATTTCATGGTCAATGAAACTAGGGTCACAAACTCGAAACGCTCTAATTATATTATTATTTGAGAAGAGTCTCAAGTAATCTTAGAAAAGAAAGACAAGGGTTTAGTGTAGTTTTTCACTGCCCTAATACTCTTAGGAAGAAAATGATACCAAAAAATTGTAACAAACCAAACGGTGATGTCGGAGTCTATGCTGCAGGATGCTAAAACTGTGCTAAATGTTACACTGGAGAAAATGGTCTTTCCCTGGACCAGAGGAAACGGGAACATATTGCAGTATGCCTTTTGGGTAATGTTTACAGCACCAATGCCAGGCACACATAGGATTTGAATCTTACCATTGATTTCAAATAAAGGTAGGTTTACACCCACACACTTTTGTGTTGCAGGCTGTTATGGCATGGGACCACAAGAAACTGCACAAAACCGCACCAAAAGCGCTTGCATCTCACTGGTGGTGGCTGGCGCGGACCGTTAAAGCCGCCCGGATTTTAAATCATTTCAAATTTCTGCGTGGCGTCTGGCAGCGTGATGAAGTTGCACAAAGCCGTAAGCGGTGTGGCGTTGTGCCGTGGTGTGCAACAAAAGAGGTAAGAACCCACACGGTGCCGTGCCACACCACACCAAACTGCATGTGGTGTGATGTGGTCCAGCGTTGTACCACCCATGAGGGAGTGTTATGGCGGCGTAAGGGCACCGTACGGCGGCGTCATACACGATTAAAACATGACGCCCACATGTTGCGGGGTGTGCGGCGTGCGTGCAGCATGTTACGGTGTCTCCCTAGGTCGATTGGATGGAAGGTTGCCGCGCATTCTGGGGAGGATAAAAGGGGCCGGACTGACCATAGGGGCATCATTCGCCTGTCGACACTGATACCCAGCAACTCTGTGACCCAGCCACTCTCACCCAGCGACGCTCAGCCAGCGACACTCACCCAGCCACGTGACACGATGCCTCTTTGGAAGACCACCCCCAGGCCTACCAGCAGTCCCAGGACACCCAGGACATCCAGCCTTCACAATGGGAGGAGATGTCTGACCATGACCATGAGGAAGAGCTGACCGTTGAGCCGATCTCATTGCTTGCGGAAACCCATGACATCGCAGGCCCGAGTGGTATCGTAGTGCAGCCGAAGAAACGATACCGCCCCAGCAAGAAAGACATACAAGACTACCCATTCACGCCAGAGGACAAGGATATCATCATCGAATTCATCAAGTCATACCCTACCTTGTATGACAAGCTGGACAGGCAATGGTCGAATCCGAGGAGGAAGGAGGAACTCTGGCGTGAACTGGCCATGAACTTCATGAATTGCACCTTCCAGCAAGTCCGGAAGTACTTCGAGGCTCGCCGTACCGACTTCGGGAAGATCGAGAAGAGGGAGTACAAGAGCGGGTCGGCAGCACGCAACAGGACGCCACGGGAGTAGGTGATGACTACATGGGCATTCCTGGGAGGTCACATCGCCCACGAACCCACAGTAGCAAGCAGTCGGTTCTCACCTGTATCGTCCCACAGAACCGATGCAGAGGATTCCTACATTGCTGACATGTCGGGCCTGTCAGCAGCTTCGATCCAGCGGAGGAGGCTGGTGAAGCAGAAGAGACCAACCAACTTGCCAGAGGACCGACGGCTATCCGCCGACACAGATGATTCTAAAGAAGGACTGCAGACTCAACTGACCCAGATTATGACAAGCATCAACACACTGATGCCACAAGCACAGGATGATACGCATCATGACCTCACGGTATTCGTCCAGTACTTGACTCAATGCTTGGAGTATGTGCCTCGACAATACCAGAAGCCGTTCTTCGAGCAAGTCATCAGGCTTTGTCACAGTTTGGAGGGACCCGAGGAAGAGGATGCCACGAAGAAAGAGGCCATGACTCGTGGGGGTTGTTTCCACTGGAAGCCCCCACGAGTTGATAAAGAAACGCAGACCAAACCAGGAACTTTGACAGCTTCTGCACTGCAACCGATTCGGGGATCATCACACCAGTGGTTCGCGTCTCAACCCCAACTTGTGTTCTTCTATTATCCCCTCCCTCAACAGCAGCAGTTATCTCATCAGCAGGTGTACTCGACACAGGCGACACGGGTAGCGACACCGTCATTCTTCCCCAGTGGACGGTCGACACCAATGAACTTCTCTCCTCGACCTTCCACTTCTTGGCTGTCGCTGCTAGTCAACAGTCTTGGCAGACTTGCGGCCCCCTACCCCTGGCGCCAGTATTTAGACACCAAAACCTACTGCCGCAGAGGATCCCCTCACCTACGACTTGACCATCTCCCCAGGTGAAAAGGAGGACATTGACCCCGAATCAATGGAGTGATATTGTAAACTATGTAAATAAATATAATGTTATTTTTTTTAATAATAATTGATTTTTTAGTTATTTTCGTAATAGAAAATTATTTTGTAAATTTTATAACATTCAAAATGTTTCTTTTTGTAATAAATATGTTGAAATACTGACTTGCATTTACATTTTCCTTATCGATGCTTAATTTATATGTCATGACAATATATATGATGATATGATTGGGTGAAGTGAAATTGAATAATGAAAAAGCATGGCCATAAAGAATAATAACATGAAGAAATATAACAGGAAATATAACATGAAATATGATATATGAAATATGAAATAAATAGAACTCAGAAAATAACTTAAACTATAAAATTAATAGTAACATGAAATAAATATGACCATCAAATGATAAAATAACATACAAGGTAAAGAACAATAATATAATATTGAGAATATGATCAAATGAACATGAACACATACAAATATGATAATGAAACAATAATTAACATTGACTGGTCATGATTATTAACAGGAGAACAATGAAAAATCAGTAACAGACTAAAGACATACTGATCTCAGTTGAAAATATATGATATTTGCTGTTGAAAGTGTTATGATATAAACCAAGTCACAATTTCATTTTCTTACATTCTATGCTTTTCATGTTCATTTTCTTACATTCTATGCTTTTCATGTTCTTTTTCTTACATTCTATGCTTTTCATGTTCATTTTCTTACATTCTAAGCTTTTCATGTTAATTTTCTTACATTCTATGCTTTCCATGTTTGTTTAGTCAGTATTTTTGTTATGTCCATCATTTGCTTCTCATTTGTCTCATTATTATGAATTATGTTATTATTACTTTCAGTTAATTATTTTCTAACATGATTTTTTATATGTACCAATCATCATTCCAATATTCTTTATTATATTAATATTGTTATTAGTTCTTAGGACAGTACAAAAGTATGGGAGTATAAAACAATGAAAAATACTTCATGATCTTTATTTACAATTATGTAAGTACATTGGTTGGGTTATGTTTTATTACATAGTTCTTTGGGTCCTCTAGTCGTCAGTAGCTGGTCGTCCTCGAGGAAACACCATTCGCTCTTCCCATTCCACTGCGCCTGCATCCGATGAGTAGTACTGGGCCAGGTAATCTCTGACGGCCTTCGCTCGACATGTGTAGTTCGGTCCCCTTCTTGCCATAAGCCGTTCCATGAGGTTCAGCGACTCCTGCCTCCAAGTACCTGGTACGACGTTATGGTGTTGGTTCTCATGGTCGACGTCGGTGCCAACTTGAGTCCCACCTCTTGTGCAAGCCTCATTTCTGTGTCATTCTTCTTCAAAATGGGTGTCAGCCTTTTGACCATCTCCTCGAACAACTCAGGGTAGAAGTGTAGAAAGTTCTTGTGTCCTTTGCGGTCCTCCTTGTTCAGTTCTTGTAGTAACTGGTCTTAGTCTCCATGTAGTTGTCGCCGTGTCAGCCACTCCTGAGCCCAAATCCGCCCTGCCCTGCTGTCCTTTCTGTGTATTTGTGCAGGTGGGTGACTGCACAGAGACACAGGACAGCTACCAAAAATCTCTAGGTCTCCTGGGGTGAGAGGCTGTGAAGTCCATATTGCATGCTGGGTGGGCGTGGAATGAAGGATGTGCTTGGCAGGCCTTTATATATACCCAAGGTTCATATCCGGCACGGTGTGGCACGGTGCATGTGCAACAATCATGCACCGTTCCACGTCGTGTCTCGTGCATATGTGCGCGCACTCTGCAACAACACTGCAAGCCACCCGCAACACACTGCTACACAGAGTAACAAAGCCGCAAGAGCTCGTGCCCTGGCATAGCAACAACCACCATAAAGCCGCACCGACGCCGTAACACTCCACTAGACACTGCAACGTTACCGCAACAACATGCCGTAACATGCCCGTAACACACCGCACAGGTCTGCGCCACACTGCCTAATAACAGTCATTGTTTTTCCCCACCGCGTCAATTTTCGTGCAGTTTCTTGCGGTCCCACGCCGTAACAGCCCGCAACACAAAAGTGTGTAGGTGTAAACCTGCCTTAAGACAAAATAATTGATAAAAGTACAGACACGACCACTAGGAGGATTGTGGAAGGAGCTCTCATCACTTCCGATGACACCTCTAATGGGACAACTGTCATTACGGGTAATTTGCTTTTTAAGTGAAGAGATTTGCAAAAGGGCCAGAATTAAGAACTTCAGAAAGTGTATCGCCTTCTTCAGTCTGATCATTTTCATAATCACCCAGTTCGCCTGTTCCAGAGTCTATAGAACGAACAACCATTTAGCATAACGACCCCCAAGATATTGTTCGAAAAGAAGACCAACATTTTGTCCATCTCGCAGATCACACAGAATTCTTGAAAGAAACAGGAGTCAACACCTACTGTGAGATTCAGGGTCTCTGTAACACGGTTTTTTGGACTTTGCTCCTTGTCAAAGCATCGTATGTAGCTGAAAGTTGACATATGTATATATTACAACCACACACAAATTTTATCAGCATTATCAATAACCTAAACCCGATAGTTTTAATTTTTATAGAGTAAAAATGATCTAGCCGACGCCATGGCCAATGATTACGAGCCAAGAGTCGAAAAACATTCATTACGTAAGCAAGGTAAACAAACACCTTTTGACTAAATGTTGCCCCGCCCATCCACTAGACAGAAATTCCATCGGCTCTGAAACCCAAAGACTTTATGAATGGCGGAACGATACATAGATGTGGGTGGGGTATCAGTGCTAGTGTAGTAATACTACTGTAGCAGTAGTGCCGCAACAGTATAGCAGTAATATACATGAATTAAACGTTTAGGCCAACTGCTGGGATCCATGAGGATCATTTAGCACTTCTTTCACTACTCGAGAAATTAGTTTTTATAGCCAGAAGTTAAGATTTCTAATCCAACAATGCCCATGGCAGCCTTCTGTGTTATCCTGAATTATAACGAGGCGAAAGTGGGTGGAGCCTCATGATGTCATCATTCTGACGATAATTATTGGTGAAGGTTTAAAGCCAATATACGGTACCGGCTATTTTTTTCAGTAAATAGGTAGATAGCCAATAAATAAAAATTGCTTGACATTGGATATAGCAGTTATCAAATCAAGCTTGTCTACTATGTTTTTGAAAGTTACCAACTATTCCCTACATCTTGTCAATCTGATTGTGACCTATAAAGTAGACTGTAATTTCTTTGGAAACTTTTTTTGGGAGTTAGACTAATAATCGAAGTGTTTTTGTATTTATTAACATATTTTGTTGGTTTTGTAATTATGACAATTATCAGTGGAGAGGTTCCAGAGTTCATAAAGGTGTACTGCTTTGCTTGTATTTGAATTTGTATGTCATTGTTGCCCGAGGTTTAGCCTTCGTTACGTATAGCCAATCATCCATCGAGAAAGAGGGAAGAAATGCTGTCATAAGTTACGTAACGAGTGCGTTCGAAACCTTTTCTCTGAGTAAGTTGGCCCGTCTTCAAAAAAGGTCACTTTTACATTATAAGTACCAAATTTATTCAACCTACGTAGTGCAGAATACACTCAAAATTTATGTGTTGATATAATATGTATTCTGAATAAGCGTTATATTTATGAAATGCATAGATAAAAAGTTATTGCGAAAAAACCGTTACAGAGGCCCTGAATCTCATAGTAGTTCGTTTGCTTTAACCTTGTTTATCGATTTCATTTTGTTTATATTCTATTCTCTGTCTCCACCAATGTTGTATGTCTCTTTAATCTAGTGATCAGGCCGACGGAAGGATTGGCGAAAGCTTTAATCTCCGCACGTATTTTCAAAAATACATTTCGGCTTTACAATCAGTATTATTACTATGGACCCCACAGTTTGTATGTATATAAAGTATATATACATGCACACACTCACATATATATAAAGGTAATGCCACGGAGGAAAATGAAAAACGAGAACTGCCCGAGATCTTTCAGTCTTAACGACCCTTTACCAAAGGAACTACAGTCTTGCTCTTAGTAAACGGTCGTTAAGACTGAAAGATCTCAGGCTGTTCTTGTTTTTCATCTTCCTTCGTGGCATTACCTTTATTTATACATAGTATTAAGTCATACATACACACACAACACACACACACACACACACACATATATATATATATATATATATATATATATATATATATATATATATATATATATTGCTCGCGGTAATCTGTATCACTTAACGCTAATTTGATTTTTTTAATATCAAAAGACAAAGTAAAAAAGTTATCATATAATTTATAATTTGCTTTACTTCATATGTTTCTGTCAAGGCAATTCATTTGAATTTATTTTTAGTTTACATTGACGTGAAAATTTCTCCCGTATTTTGAGAACGGACTCAGACCTCTGATGGTATCGGCTTTTGTCTTGACGTTTGCGTTGGAAGTGTGTCTGCATTTAATGTGTTCCTTTGTATGTTTTGTAATGGGCACTCATTGCATTCTGACCCGGTAAGGGTGTTGATCCTGCATGCAGTTGTGTCTCTTTACAGTGATGTTCCAACAAAACTTTAAGTATTTTTCAGAACTCAACTGCAGTTCTGAAGTCAAACTGTTTCGCAATTATAGAGAGAGAGAGAGAGAGAGAGAGAGGATTTGTCAAGTTTTGCCACTTCATCAGAAATTGTCATTAGCAAGTATGCTAATGCAATCTACTGTGACGATACCACGCCCTGTCTTTCTTTGTACGTCAAGCCACTTTGTGCTTATTAAAACTCATTTATTTACGTGTACCCTGAGTTTACCTCAAACAGTCTTTCTTTGTTGGTTTCATCAAAAAGGTGAATCCCGTTTTGTCCTTATTCACTGGGAAGGAAAGTTTGGCCGCCTGAAAATGTTAGGAGGAGGAAGCGGGGTCTGTAGTATCAAGCTACTGAAGTTGTGGGTGACGATGATGAAGCTGTTGGGTGGGATGGCACTTTCCACAGTTCTGAGCTGCTCTAGAAAGCCCAGGGAACTTGCAGAGTTCCCACTTCAAGTCCGTACATCTCAGCACGACAGTGTCAAGAAATGCAAAAGCCAGGAAAATGTTCCTATCAAACCTATGAATTTACTTGAAAAGAATTACTACAAGATAAGGCCATTTCTCATGCTGATGTTCTGCGCAATCATCGGCATCTTTATCCTTTGCGAAACTGCCAATCGTTTTGTACAAGGGAAATTTGCTTTTCAGAAGACAGAGGAGGGAATTCATTCCTTTGTAACGATAAACCAAGTGATCCTATTCTTGGTATCACTGGTGAATTTTGTTCTTAACAGTGAGACTGAACTGTCTCACCGTTCGGCTTCACCGTACTGTAGAAAACTTGGCAGCAGAGGCAGGATGGGCACAAGATAAGCTCTTTTTCCTGGGCGTGTTTTTCTACGGCATTGTAGAATTAAAATTTATACACATATGGGTTGAGTCTCACGCTTCACCCTGCGACAGTTACCGATGTGATTTTAATTTTATGATCATTCTTTATAATATTTTATTACTTCTTGTTTCTGCGTACTCATTTGGCTATTACATCATTCGGTGCAACATTTCTGCTGTTATTGAAAATCTCAGCAAAATGATAAAAATGACAATTTTCCCCAACGGCACGAAAGATGATAATGATTCACAGGGACGTTTCCAGACCTGGATAACAGAGCAAACACACGTCATGAAACCAAACACAATAGCCGGAGAAAATCTGACCAGGAAGAGGTCGGACATGGCCACAAAGATTTATCTAAAAATGCTAACACTAAAAGGCTGTCAGGAAACGACCAATGAGTACTTTTCCCTTCCCATCCTGGCAACCTTTGCCTTAATAGCATCAAACACTTTACTTGGGTTCTTCAGCGCTGTACTGACGGGCGTGCAAGCCAATTCTGATCATATATTCATCTACTTTACGTACAACTTCCAAGTGCTAATTGTTCTGTGCTGTACCCCTGACTACGTAGCAACTCAGGTGAGAAGTTACAGAATTTGTCTTTTGGTCTTAGGGACTGTGTGTTTGGCATGTGCGATTTTACTTGTATCTTTCAGGTCTGCACTTTTATCATATTTCCTGTTTGTTTATCCTTCAAATCAGGATGATAATTTTCTTGTGGAAGTTTCACACACCATGCATCATGTTGAAGTTTATTATTTCAATCCACATTACCATGATTATTACCACTCCTTTTCAATAATTTTTATTGAAATCTGAGAAGGTTCACCATAGCCACATAATCATTTGACTCAATCGATTAGAACACGGGCATAATTCAGAGGTCACAAGCTTACAAAATAGCGAAGGTTATTAAAATCCACACACGGACGTTTCTCTAAATTCCGACATAATAGCAATAACTCCTTTATCAATTCCCAATCCTATGACACCTCAAGGCCTTCAGTACTTCGTCCAAAATGAGCAGATTACACATGAAAATTCTGTCCCCATGTTTCTGTAGACGTGTGGAAAACGGCTTGTGCCTTCAATGACATTTACCACTGAAATGAAATGATAACAATATCAGGAACTGATCCGAAACTTCTCTTATAAGGAAACGAGCTAAAATGTCAAACTGGCAACTGTTTCTGACGATTTTCACTTAACACTTCAAACTGTTGCACTACGAACAATCACTTTGATGTAATTATCAGGTAAAAGAGTAATCTAATTTGTTCATTAAATCTAAATATTGATTCTAATATAAATTAGAATCAATATTTGGAACAGTAAATTTAAATTACAGTATTTAAAAAAAAATTCGCAATTACTAATGAGACAATCGGAATATTCGTCGAAATGATGACGTTTACTAACTGCCATCAATAATCTGGACCTGACTCTTTTCATGATAAAACCTTAGCATCAAACATAAGTTCAAGTACAAAAACTTGTAGGGAAAACATTTGAAAAAAAAATGAAAATTATTTTGAAAATCTAATAAAATCTAATCAGCAGTGTTAGTAGTCAATAAAAAAAATGATGTTTGCCGTTATAATTTGACAAAAGCCAACTACTTTTAGTAGTAAATACATAATCATGACGTATTCTCAACAGCTAGACATCTATGAAGAAAATACCTGAATTGCGTGCTTTGGGAACAAACGGTGGAATAATCTAATCTGATCCTATTTATCACTGACTACAATAATATAATTTACAAATATTGTGGTATATAATTACTACTCATAAATATGAACAAAATCATCAGATAGAATCGACGATACAAACTGTGCGGCTTCCCGCAATCGCCAGTCGTAAGCAATTTTTTTTTTTTTTAAGGAAAATGACAGATGGAATGGAACAGAATGAATTAAGGCCAAGTGCTGGGACCTATGAGGTCATCCGGTGCTGATAGGGAAATTGAGAGTCGAAAGGTTTGAAAGGTGTCGTAGGAGGAAAACTTCGCAGTTGCTCTAAAAATGCTAACTGAAAGTCTGTCAGGAAACGACCAATGAGTACTTTTCCCTTCCCATTCTGGCAAACTTTGCCTTAATAGCATCAAACACTTCACTTGGATTCTTTAGTTGAGGGTCGAAAGTAAGATGGAAGAAAGAATATGAACGGAGGTATAATAAATGGAGAATGCTCTTACAACTAAAGTTTGATTGGGCGAGTTCATTCGATTGAGAGCATTCTGTAAATAAATGCTTCTCGAATTTTTGTTCATGATCATATCAACTGATAACCACCTCCCCCCAAAAAAATGACGTAAACAACAGTAGCTGAAAGGCTGCTCCCAAGGGTCAAGCACCTTCATTTTTTCTCATGATTTCTCATCTATATTCATATATATTCTCTTCTTCCATTTGTATTCATCCTATATTTTTATCTCTTCCACATCTGGCTACCTGTTCTGTGGAAGCATGTTAACCGCATTTTAAACTTACGCTGTTTGAATGTGTACACGCTGTTTGAATGTGTACACGTTTCTAATAATAATAATATGTAATAATGAAATCCAAGTGGATCTTGTTTGTTCTTCCCCGGGTGACAGCGCGGCAGATATGACACAGACAACCTCCCACTGCAAACCGGTTTGTCAGCCCAAGTGGGGGCGAGGCACGTAGGGGGACGGGACGGTACGGGAGACATCCATTCTCCTGCTGCAATCTTGTTTGTCTTCCTTGGGTAGTAGAGGGGGGGGGGGGGTTGCATAAGTAGGGGATCGGAAGGGTAGGAGAGACAGCAGCCTGGGTTCCAGCACGTGCCAACAAGCTCGTAATAATAATATAATAGTAATGATAATAATAATCTCAACTTTCTTGAACATAAACCTCGTAAATGATCGTCCATACACGAAGGCCTATAACACATTTAGCCCCAGGGTTTGCAATGTACATCTTTTAAAACCTTATCTTTCAAACATATCTTTTTGCAACATGTGCAATACTCTATATGTGGAACTGGAAGAATAACCTGCAGTTGCACTAAGAAGTAATAATTAAAGAGATTGGACAGCATGATGGAAGAGAGTAGGAATGGAGGTAAAGTAAAAAACTAAAAAGTGGGTGAGGCTCGAGGTCAAGGGAAGCAGCAAACACACTTTTACTGCCTACAGAACAGAAATGCTATTTTAATACAGTTGTGAGAATTCATTCCCTAAATTTTGCTGTCGATCGAAGGGGTAGTAAACTGGATGTTTGCTCAACTTACAGCCATAAGGACTTGCCCCTAATGCTAACAGACCACACCCAATCCCTTCTTCACAATCTAATTTAATATGCTGAAAGTCTATACCCTCTACGTTTACTGGTCTGCCAAAGGTAACAGTTTTTCTTTGTTGTTTCACTCATGAGGCAAAGCCCTCTTTCCTTCTCGATCATAAGAATGGAAGTTTATCAAATTCAAACGTTTGGTGGAAGAGGAGTATGCGTCAAGCTACTGAAGTTGTGGATGATGATGATGAAGTTCTTAGGTGGTATGTCCTTTTCCAGAATTCTGAATTGCCCTGGAAATCTTTGGAAAGAAGAATCTACTCTTCAGGTCTCTGGGTCTCCACGTGTCAGCAACAAAGAGATTGTAACCCAGGCAGATCCTTTGGTCAGAATTTGGAATTTACTTAAAAAGAATTGTATCAGCCTATGGTCATATTTCGTGCTTCTTTTTTATACGGCCCTCTGTGTCACAGCTGTTGGCAATTCTTTAACATCATTTGCACATGGGAATTATACTTTTAATAAGACAGAGGATGGAATGAAGACGATGTCAGCATTAGTTCCGGTATACACGTTCATGGCACTGATAATCTACTTTGTCTTCAAACGCAAGACTCTCACACATCTCACGTGTCAGTTACAGGTCACAGTGCAGAATCTAGTGACAGAAAAAGGATGGGCAGATCACAAGCTCTTTTTCTTGGGCGTCCTCAGCCTTGGCGGCATAGAGTTAACAATGATGAAGATGATGATAGAAAAGAATCCGTTTTGTGAGCATTACATGTGTCATATTGCCCCTTTCTTTACCCTCGATTTATTCTATTTGTTTCTAACATCCACCTATTGCTTCGGATATTATGCCATCGGTTGCATATTTTCTGAAATTATTGACTGGCAAAACAAACTGATAGAAGGGGAAATCATTCTAATGAAGAAAAAACATTTCCTTGTAGAACATCCCACTTTGGTTCGAAGTGGACAATCAATACATATGGGGGTAGAAAGTCGGAGTATCATCAGGAGGAGACTGAACAAGGCCACAGAGATTTATCTGAAAATGACGCAACTGAGAGAATGTCAGGAAACAACAAATGAATACTTTTCCACTCCCATCTTGCTAATTTTCTCAGTGGTAGTTCCATATACCTTACTCAATTCCTACAAAGTGGTAATGCAGGGACTGCACTCCAACTATGATCACGTTGTGGTCTTCGTTTTGTACAACTTCCACATGCTTGTCACTTTTTGCTGTACTCCTGATTATGTTGCAACTCAGGTAAGAAGCAAATACACTTTAGTTCTGAGATAAAATGTTCTAATAAAGTTTATTATTTCATATTACAGAAGAGAATGTGAAATGAAACAGGTATAATGTCAGACTTTCACAACGCTATCTTAATTAAAATATCTCCATTAGTACTATTCAGTAAAATCAAATGTCACGGACAGATTCAAGAGTTCAGTCTCTTGAGGCTGGATCTAATCCCAACCTCAAATAATAAAAACAGAATTTCTCTTCTGAAGCACCATAGGTAATACTAATTTGGTTGTCTGGGTTATTTAACAGAGCTATTGACACCTAATCCTTATTTGCTTTGCTGTGGTGTCCAGTTCTCTACATGAGCCAACAAGTTCTTGCTTACCTTCTTAGGACTGGAAATCTCGTTATACTCACTACACTTAGCAAACACGTTTTTCAAACATCAATAACACATCAAAAACTTTAAATAGTATTTCATGTCATTACCCATAGTCCCAATAACAGCACAGGACTGCTCCCCAGGCATCTCCTAAGTATATGTTTTTTTAATACATTCATGAATATTTATATCATAATAATAGGAAATAGCTGATCATATCAAAAGCAATTTAAGATCGTTAATCATATGGAGCAAATATTTGCTTCATTTATGCAGAGTTGACTGCTTCTCTGACATGTCTGATGGATTGAAGTCTAAAACATGTTAATGGATCATGTAGTTACTTAGCTAAAGAAGTTAACTGGTAAAAATTAACCAGTAGATTTCTACTTCTTCTGCATATATAGGCAGGTATATTTTCCATCTAAATGTTTTAGATGGACAGATTACATCCACCAGACCTATTACGGGGCAGTCAACTTTGCATAAATGATACACAATACTCATTCCATAAAATTAATGATGGTAAATTGTTTTTGATATGATCAGATATTTGCTGTTATGATCTTCATGGTTGTATTTTTAAATACACACATGCTTAGGAGATGCTGGAGGCAGCATTGCTGTGCTGCTACAGAGGACTATGACTCATCATATAAAACATTATTTATATGATGATTTGTCCACAGGTGTTACTTATGCTTTGCATGGTGACATTCAGCCTCAAGGAATCATAATGGATATATGTACCCTGGTGTACTCTGATCTCTTTTGATATCACAAAAGTTTTTTGGTTACTTTAGACAATTAAATATATTGTGAATATTTGGGTGAATTCTGAACAGCTACAGTGCGATTTTTCAAGTGTAACTGTGCAAGACAAGTTTCGAAAACATGTCTGCTAAGTGTAGTGAACATTATTGAGGTTTCCAAGCCTAAGAAGGTCAGCAAGAGCTTGGCTTTTGAGATAAACTGGGCACTGTGCAGTAAACCAACAAAGGGAAGAAAAGTGTCAATAGCTCTGCTAAATCACTCAGACTTACCAAATCAACGATATCTATGATTCTTCAAAAGAAGAATGCTGTTCTTGTGGTGAGTCACATCATGTCTTTTGTAGTGGAAAGAATTGGGATAAGACAAGGCTGTTCTGCAAGAAGATATCCAAGAAAACTTTCATTGTTTGCCAAGAAAAAACTGCACTAGGGTTCAATGCTGCTGAAAAGGATGTTAACCATGCGTTGGTTTCCAATGTGACAGAAATCTTAAAACTGATGCCACTCTCGAGTTACCATTCAGAAAATCCCCATACACTGAAGTGGTCAACGTTAAGTGATCTGGAACTCTAACTCACGGGTGTGGCTGACAACAACCATCAACCAAGACTTGTTGGTTGGCCATGTTCTGCACCACTTGAATGACAGGAGACACAATAACATTCCCTACCGATTCATCCTTCTTGTAAAAAGTGCTCGGGTCACCTTAATGCCATGGGTGCCACTACTTCACTCATCCAACCTAAGGACTAAGAGATTATCACCTCAATACTGAAGTCTTATATCTCTCACTTACAAAGAGAGCTTGGTCCAGTTTATATTACTAGCGTAAACAAGACAGTCAAGGATTATCTCCAGATTTTCAACATAAAGAATGAGATGAACTTCACTGTTGATGTAAGCCATCTCGAGGAAGTTATGCCCTAAATGTGCAAAAGAATTCAAAGGCTTTCTTCTATTAAAAGCATCCATATGCATGTTGTACGAGACTGGGTTTGATGAAGCTGACGAAGGCGGTGTTACCGAGTTGCTTGAGAATCACAGGGAAGAAAGCACCAACTCCAAAGGTGTTAGATGTCAAATGTCCTTACACCCACAGTTTGAGAATGCCTTTAATTTTAAGAAGAGTAATTGACTCTAACATTAATTCAAAATTTGGTACAGATCCACAGCTGCACATGAAGTTGGAGTCGAAAGACGATATAAAAACTAGATGACAAATTTATCGTACACCAGACCTGTTGCTGCTTGCCATCTTCCTTCTTCCACTTCCTCTTCTCAATGCTTAACCTTTGGCATCAGTCACCATGAAGAGAAGCTGTCCCTCTGCCGTTTCCACTCAGTCTGGTCACCCCAAACCTCACCAGTTTTAGCTCTCAGCCATGATGACAATAGACTCACAGCACTCAGGGCAGTGGTTCAGAAGAGGGAAATGTTGATGATTTGTTCTGGATTAGACACAGATTATGGCAAGTTCAGAAGCTTTTTACTGTTTAAATTTCCACTCTTTTCCCAGGTTTATGTTTTGTTTCACCCATTCAGTCATATTTGTGGCTGGTGGAATGGTTAAAACACTTGCAAAGTAACCCCACTTTTACATCACCAATGCAGTTTATTACACTGTACATTTCCCTTATGACTGATGATGGAACGCAACCCAGTCAATTACACAGGGCCAACTGTAATCTTAACGGATTTTAACAGGTCTTAATTTGCGTAATTTGGAAAAATGGTTGTATAAAAAGTGGTAAAACTGATAATAAATTTTGTACAAGAGAACCTGAAGTATACAATTCAGTCATTTTTTTACTTTTGTTACTAGATATTAAGTAATCCACAAGATTAAATGGAATATGAAATTACTAAAAAGAAGTTCACCACATTCATTAATGTTTCTTATGGGAACTGTGTCTTTCAGTGCAAAGTATATTTCCATTGTCTGTATCCAAACAGCTTGAGAGAGAGAGAGAGAGAGAGAGAGAGAGAGAGAGAGAGAGAGAGAGAGAGAGAGAGAGAGAGAGACAGAGAGAGAGAGAATTTGTTTACTACCACAAGCTGATCCCATTTTAGCCACCTGTGTATTCATTAATTTTCACCCTTTAGGTGGTGCCTCTTTAATCATTCATTCTTTTTAGCGTCACTGGGCATCACAGATTCTATTATACTTATAATTATTACAAAGTTGCTCATTTACTTCGAAAATATAAGAGTAACCAAGCATAGGCCTACCTAAGCAAGGGAGCTGTCGAGAGAAAGTTTCCTGCAAGTGAGGGAGGAATCAGTAGTCTAGGCCAAATGTGAGAAATAATAATAATAACAATAATATCCTTTATTTCAGCTCAGGGCCATATACATTGAATATACAAAATACACAGTAACATACACAATCTAGATATATGAGACAACATGATAAGAAAAATTAGTAATCGGCACTTATCCACAAAATAGCTGAGGTAGCATAAAAGATAGCAATCATAATACTGGTAATAACAGTAATAATATTGGTGAGAAAAAAAAGGCATTGAGAGTTATAACAGTTAGTGCACAGATTATATAACTTAAATTTCAACTAGAGACCTTAGGTGGTTACAGTAGTCAGGTCCATAGGGCTAAATACGAAAATTGAACGTAGAAAAAAAAAACTTTAACTTGATAGTAATCACGGTAATAATGAAAAAATAAAATATCAGCAATAAATATAATAATGACAAAATCTGCAGATGATATCTTGCCAATACAGAGATTAAGTCCTTTAGGTTTAGGGGACAAAGGCCTCATTTTCCCATCTTTCCCACAATTTAGATCTTATTCTTGCTTCACTCCTTAGGATGCTTTGTATGAGCGAGTTGCTGCTGTTTCTCACTCGGGTTACCAGACTGGACATCATTCGCCTTACAATGATTTTTAAATTGTTCAGGTGGTTTTCTAAGAACATCTGTGTGGCGGAGTGGTAGCGTGGAGTGTTTGTGAGGCGTTGTCATTGTGCACAACAGTGATACGTCTCATGGTCTCTCGGGTATAGTTCGTCCAGAGGGAACACCCATAGATACTGTAGCAGTACGAGCGGAAGAGCAGCAGTTTCACGTCTCGGTGACAGAAGGCAAACCTCCTTGCAATCATGTTGCCAGTTGCACATAGTTTACGACGCCTCTGTTCAATGTCTGCCGTATCTTTTAGGTCGTCGGTGATAATGTGACCCAAATACGGAAATTCGCGCACAAATTCCAGCCGATGGTTTCCGAGGAAAATTTGTGGTTCTGCAATATGCTTAAGCGATCTCGGGAGCAGCGACATGCACTGGGTCTTGGTTTCGTTGTAGATTATATCAAATTCCTCTGCACATTGGCGGCAAGTGTCGAAGAGTCGTTGGAGGCCATGCACTGATGGGGAAATCGGAACCATATCGTCAGCGTAACAGAGGTTGTTTATAGTTGTTTCATTGACAGTGCATCCGATTGGGAGTGAGTTCAGTTTGACATTCAAGGCATCTGTGTACGTATTAAACAGGTATGGAGAGAGAATGCCCCCTTGCCGAAGCCCGTTTAGGGAGCCGAAGGTGTACGATAATACGTTACCCCATTTGACACAGAATTGCTGTGTGGAGAACCAGCAATGTAAAATGGCAATTTAGATATAGGGGTGTGGTCCTTTTATGCAGCTTCAGGTAGTTTACTCTGTCAAATGCTTTTCTCAGATCTACAAAACATAGGAAAAAAGGAGAGGCTGATAATAGGTAGTAGTTCAGCAATTCTTTCAGTATGTAGATGCAGGTGTCGGTTGAGTGGTTTGCTTTAAACCTGAACTGGTTGTCAGTGGTGTGTAGATAGGGGAGAAGTCTCACAAGAAGAACCGACTCGAGTATCTTTGATGCGATCGTTGTGATTGCAATCGGCCGGTAGTTGCCAGGGTCAGCTGCATCCTTTAGCTTGTTTTTGATTAATGGTATCAAGTGAACTAAGAGCAGGGAGTCAGGAAGAAACTGGTGAATTATGCACGCATTGAATAGGGCGGCTAGCAAAATGTAAATTATCGGATGGCAGAATTTGAAAGCCTCTGCGGGAAGACCATCACAGCCGGGCGGTTTATTATTAGGTAGGCTGTTTATGGCATCGCTGATCTTACCTGGCGTAATACGGTCTGCAAAATGAAATTGAATGTTGTCAGTAAGGAGGTTATCTACATCCCTTCGGGAAGCTTGATCATTTATGCAATTCAGGATATTGTTGAAGTGATCGCCCCACATACTTGCGATAGCTTCGTCTCCGACTGCTTCCCCTGCTCTCTGTGATAGCTTTTTAGTTTTGGGATTTAAGGACTGGATATCTTTCCAAAGACGAGGGTAATCACCAGATTCTAAGTTTCTAGACATTGCATCGGCTCTTAGTTGTTCTTCATTTAACCTGCAGTGCTTAAGAGCAAGTTTGAATTGCGCTCTCGCCTGCCTCATTAGTAATGCAGTGTGTCCTTCCCTCAGGCTACCATTTTGCCTCCACAGTAAAAACATTTCTCGTGAATACGTATACAGATCTTTAACCAAGTCATTCCAACCAAGTATATTACGAGAATTACCTTGACGAAATCTATAGGCAGTCCTGCCCGAAGCAAGCAAAGCAGAGATTATGTTCGAATAGAATTCATTCAGCTCCCTCCTGTGGTGGTCATTTCTACAATTTGTGTTGGTACTAGTAGGACGTCTGCCGGTTGAACTTGACCGCAACCTGGTTTCCGTGGTTGCCCTAGAGTATCCGGTTTTCTGTTGGTTTTTAAAATCCCAGTTTACCACTGGTGGGCGGTCAGTTAGTGGGTTCACGGTAGGGAGGGATGGGGTACTGAATGACACCTGTAATGGGATGTGATCGTAGCCCGTTGTAAGATCATAGCAAATATTGCAGGTCATAATAGAATCATGAAGTTGTGGAGATGTTCCATAGCAGTGGTCCAGCCAGGAGGTTGTAATTGCGTCCGCTCTATTATGTGCATATGAATAGGAGGAGGGAGGGAGGAGCATTCATTGCTAATTTGGAGAGCATTATTTTGACAAAAGCTAGTAAGTTCATTATAAAATTGTTTTGTGGGATGAGAATTAAGGTCCCCTACTATACAAATATGATCAGCAGGAGAATCTTGAATAATACTGTGTAGCTCCCCTATAAACATTAATTTTTAGGATTTTAGAGTTCCCTACTGTCACTTGAAGCCCCAGCAATCTGTCACTCCTGTAGGTCATCACCTTTATCATATTGTCTAACGATTAGTGCCACAGGAAAGAAAGTCCCCTTTTCGGGCGACCGGCTATGATTTGATCTGTAACTTGCATCGATGAAGTCGAGAAGGTTCTGAAGTCTTCATGAATTGAATCGCAGATGACAAGGTCATGTGGCCAGAGGAGCGTTTCTTGCAATGCAATGATGCCGTTGAAATTTTTGCAGAACATGAAGCAGCAGAGTATATATAGGCTACCCAAAGCAAAAGAGAAACGAGGCATAAAACTTATCCTGAGTAAAAGAAGACTATTATAAGTATTGGAAAAGCTATGAATAGGTCATACTGCAATTAGGAAAACTTGAACATGGGCCTACTCTCATTAAGGGATACCTTGTTGCTAAAACTGCTGTTTGATTGGATAAATTCGAGGTTATCTTACAAAGAAATGTCTACCCTTCACTAAGATTTTCTAGTATGATATTCATTCATGCACATAGAGAGAGAAAATGGTTTAGTGATGATGCTGATCGAATTTGTTTGTCTAATTACATTCATATTTTTCCTATTTACTTTGCATTAATCTCATCCTGTGAACTTTATTTTTCCTTTGTAGAAGCTTATTTTGCAAGACTGTGGCATTTTAGAATTGTTTCTTGAGTGTAAACACATCTAAATAATCATAATAATATAAGTATAATAATAATAATAATATAATAATAATATAATAATAAAATTAATTAATAATAATAATAAATTAATAATAATAATAATAATAACTAATTAATAATAATATAATAAATAATAATAATAATAATAACTATAAATAATATAATAAATATAAATAATAAATAATAAAAAAAATAATAATAATATAAATAATAATAAATAATTAATAATAATAATAATAATAAATAATTAATAATAATAATAATAAATAAATAATACTAATAATAAATAATAATAATAATAATTGAATAATAATAATAAATAATAAATAATAAATAATAATAATAATAACTTATAATTAATAATAATAACATAATAATTAACTTACATAAATAATAAATAATAAATAATCAAATAATAAATAATAATAATAATATACTAATAATACTAATAAATAATAAATTATAATAATAATTAATAATAATAATAATAATAATAATAATAATATAATAATAATAATATTAACTATTAATTAATAATAATTATAATTATATAACTTACTAATAATTATATATTAATATATAACTATAATATATAATATATTATAATATATTATAATATATATATATATTAATATAATAATATAATAATATATATATAATATATATATATAATATAATATATATATAAAATATATAATATAATATATAATAATATATATATATATAGAATATATATATAGTATATATATATAATATATAATAAGTAGTAATACTAGTAGTAGTATAATAGTAATAGTAATAGTAATAGTAAATAGTAAATAGTAATAGTAAATTAATAGTAATATATAATAGTTAATAGTAATAATAGTACTAATCGTAATAGTAATAGTAATAATAATAGTAATAGTAATAGTAATAATAGTAATAGTAATAGTAATAATAGTAATAGTAATAATAGTAATAGTAATAATAATAGTAATAGTAATAATAATATAGTAATATAGTAATATAATAATAATAGTAATAATAATAATAATATAATAATATATAATAATAAATTACATGAAATTTATTTTGCTGCCTAGCCTCTCTCCTCTATTCTCTCGTAGTAGCCATCTTGCTTGGTGAGACGTTCCTGCGCGAAGTCAGATTAATCAACAGATATCACAAGTTTAACATACGTTTAGAATTTGAGAAATATCTAGAAGTGTTCGTGAACTATCGGTGATAAGATTAGTGTGAAAATAGTAGGATGAAGCGTCTTCTAAGTTAGTTTATCAAGTGAAATACTGTAAATCAGAACAAGATGGCAGTAAGTTCCAACTGCGGGAAAAAATGGCGAGATTTAGCTTGCTTGGCAAATACGCAATACGATGAGGTAGCAGGAAGGGAACTGGCATTTCTCATCTATGAGATCAGCAACAGTCCTAACCAAAAAGATACAAAAGCATTCATAGATATATTAGAAGGATATAAATTTCAAACTGGAACAAATCAACTGAAAACATCTTGAAAATAATTGAAGAAGTTCCAAATAAAATCCAAGTGGTCAAGAGACTCATAAAGAAAATATACATAAACCAACATATTCCGACAAAGAAAATGAATAAGGTGAACCTTGTGAATATCCTAATTGATGCATTAGGAAAAAGAATGCCAAAAGCATGTAAACTGTGAAAGGTGTGGTATAGCATAGATATTCCACAAAACCTAATCAGAAAATGTGCTGCATGCAACATTCCGACCCATCCACAGTGTGCTGAGGTAATGCAAGATATGAGAAAAGACACAAGAATTTTTTTCTCAACATGTCTACCATGGATAGACAATGTTATTAAATCAAGATTGAATGTACAAATAGTTGAGGATGAAGAAGAAGAAGAGGAAGAGGAAGAAAAAGAAGAAGAAGAGGAAAACAGAATAGAAGTAAACAAAACTGAAATGACAGAAAAAGATAAGGAAAACAAAGAACAAGATAAAAGTATGGATGCAGAGATACTCATTGATACTACATATGAGGGCTATAAAGCAGCATACCTACGAAGAAATAAATTACGATATGACAACACAAAAGAAAATCCCGAAGAGGCTCTACCCAGATCTACACAATGACGGGATAGAGGAAAAAATATACAAAAAAGACAAAGTCTGCAACCTTTTGAAAAGAGGGAATTGCAGATTTGGAGAAAAATGTTACTACAAACATCCTAAGGTATGTCACAACTATGAAATATATGGTAAATGTGCATACCTAGATGGCTATGAGGATGATTGCAGAGATCTACATCCAAAAATATGCAAAAACCTAAAAGAAGGAAAAGGATGTAAGTTCGACAAAAAATGTAAATATATGCACCCTGTAGCCATGAAACATAATCAAATAAATAACCAATCAAGTAATAAAATCCAAAATAAGAAAGAAACAAATAAAGAGAGGAATGAAGAATATCAGGTAAAAGAAAAAAGCAAGCCATCAACGAGATATGCAGAGGTGTCAGCAAAAAATTTCAAAGCATCAGCTCCAAGATTCTACTTAAGAGATAATAACTGTTTTTATTATGCAAGAGGATATTGCAGATATGGAGAAAATTGCAGATTCAGACACAAAATGAATAATTATGATGAAGGAAGAACAAATATTATGGAAAAGTTGGATTTTTTAATGTCAGAATTTCTGGAAATAAAAAAAAGAACAACATACCAGAACAGGAAAGAGACATGGGAAAATCCTTATTATTACCAATATCAAATGAAGGAGAAAACACGCAAACCATTATAGTGATGAATGCACAGGGTTTAGTTACGAGTAACTCAAAAAGAAAAATAGAGTACTTAGAAGAACTAACCCAAATTGAAAAGAAAATAGATATAATGAATATAAGTGAAACCTGGTATTCCCAAGAGACTGGGAATGATGATCAAATAAAAGGGTTCCAAACTTATAGATCAGATAGAAAAAATAGGAATCAAGGGGGAACCGCAATGTATGGGAAAGACAAAAAACAAGGAAAAATAAAAATATGAATATAGTAACTCAGAATGTGAACTAATAGCGGTAGAATTTGAATCTGAAAAATTAATGAACATAGTAATATATAGACCTCCTAATACTAAAGAGTTTGACTTAATAATAGAAAAATTGGATGATATATGTAGAAATCACAAGGACTGGACTATTCTCCTATCTGGAGACTTCACTTTCTTTTCGCTAGACTGGAAAGAACGAATAGGAGATTGTGGATGTACTTATACATATAAAAAAGAGAGTAATAGTAGTGCAGAAGATCAGAGGCAATTCGAAAAGCTATTAGATATGCTACTAGAATACAACATTCAACAAATAAATCACCTGCCAACAAGAAGGAAAATACTTTAGACCTAGTATTTGTGAACGAGATGAATTATGTTAAAGAAATAATAGTTTATAATGCGAGTATTTCAGACCATAATGTCATAGAATTAACAGTCCATTCCAAAGCAAGTGAAAACAGAGATAAGCAAGAAATGAAAAAGTGGGAAGGATATGGAAAATACAACTTCTACAGTAAAAATATAAGATGGTCAGAAATAAATGAAGAATTAAACAAAGATTGGGATAACATTTTCGTAAGTGATGACATAAGGGTAAATACGGAGATATTATATAAAACATATTAGAGAAAATAGTGGATAAAATTATACCGAAGAAGAAAAGTAAACATCAGTCATGCATACCAAGAGACAGAAGGATCTTGTTCCAGAAAATCAGAAAGTGGAAAAAAGGTCTTGCAAAAGAAAAAAATGCATGAAAAGTGTCGGAACTAAAAAGTAAGATAGAAAATGCAGAACAAAAGATTATACAATCAAAAGAAAATGAAAAAAGGGACTTGGAAGAAAAAACCCTATTAAATATAAAGCAAAACCCCAAACTATTATACTCATATGCGAAGAAGATGAATAAAAGAAGAATAGAAATAGGCCCTCTAAGAATTGAAGGGAGATTAACGAATGAAAAAAAGGAAATTTGCAACATATTGGCTGAACGATATAAGAGAGAATTCACCCCTAGAATAGATAATGAAGATAATGATATAGAAGTAAGGGATGAAAATAGTGAATATTTAGCTGACATAGATATTAATGAAGCTGATATTGTGCAGGCTATTAATGAAATTAAAAATGGAGCTGCTGCAGGGCCTGATGGAGTGCCTGCTATTTTGTTAAAGAAAGTAGTTCATTCTATCGCAAAGCCACTTGCAATATTATTAAGACAAAGTGTAGATACAGGCAAGATTTATGATGAGCACAAATTAGCATATATTACCCCTACTTTCAAAAGTGGATCAAGACTAGAGGCAAGTAATTATAGGCCTGTGAGTCTAACATCACATATTATGAAAGTGTATGAAAGGGCAATGAAGAAAAATATTTTGAAACATTTAATAAAAAATAATTTGATTAATAAAGGACAACATGGTTTCGTACCCGGAAAAAGTACACAAACCCAACTGTTAGTCCACCGTGAGAACATATTCAAAAATATGAAAAGCGGAAATGAAACAGATGTGGTTTATCTAGACTTTGCAAAAGCTTTTGACAAAGTAGACCATAATATATTAGCGAAGAAAATTAGAAAACACAATATCGTGGATAAAGTAGGAAGATGGTTAAAAGAATTTTTACACAACAGAAAACAGATAGTTATTGCAAACGACGAGAAATCGGATGAAGCCAAGGTAATATCCGGTGTGCCACAAGGTACGGTGTTAGCTGCAATACTGTTTGTTATTATGATTGAAGACATAGACAGTAATGTTAAGGATTCGGTAGTGAGTAGTTTCGCAGATGACACAAGAATAAGTAGAGAAATTACTTGTGATGAAGATAGGAACGCTCTACAAAGAGACCTTAACAAAGTATATGATTGGGCAGAGGTAAATAGGATGGTATTTAACTCTGATAAATTTGAATCAATAAATTATGGAGACAGAGAAAGAAAGCTATATGCATATAGGGGACCTAATAATGAGACAATCACAAATAAGGAAGCAGTTAAAGACCTTGGTGTGATGATGAATAGGAACATGTTATGCAATGATCAAATAGCAATTCTGTTGGCAAAATGTAAAGCAAAAATGGGAATGTTGTTACGGCACTTCAAAACAAGAAAAGCTGAACACATGATTATGCTTTATAAAACATATGTTCGTAGTCCACCCTTGAATATTGCAATATGATATGGTACCCACACTATCAAAAAGGATATTGCACAAATAGAGAGTGTACAAAGGTCCTTTACAGCTAGAATAGAAGAAGTTAAAGACCTTGACTACTGGGAAAGACTACAATCCTTAAAATTATATAGTCTAGAAAGGAGAAGAGAACGCTACATAATAATTCAGGCATGGAAACAGATAGAAGGAATAGCAGAAAACATCATGGAACTAAAAATATCAGAAAGAGCAAGCAGAGGTAGATTAATAGTGCCCAAAACTATACCAGGAAAAATAAGGAAAGCACACAGGACATTAATCCACTACGCACCAGCATCGATAATGCAGCGTCTATTCAATGCGTTGCCAGCTCATCTGAGGAATATATCAGGAGTGAGCGTAGATGTGTTTAAGAATAAGCTCGACAAATATCTAAACTGCATCCCAGACCATCCAAGATTGGAAGATGCAAAATATACCGGAAGATGTACTAGCAACTCTCTGGTAGACATTAGAGGTGCCTCACGCTGAGGGACCTGGGGCAACCCGAACGAACTGTAAGGTCTGTAAGGTCTGTAAGGTCTGCCTTTAAGAGGAAGGAATCCCAAAAGACAAATATTTGAAGCAGACACTCTTTTCACAGCAGTGTTTACGTTTTATGAATGTGATATCGTGACATGTCATCGTTTTATCACCTTTTCAATTTTCTGTAGAAGAAAACTATTTGAGATGGCTATTTGCCTGTCCGTCCACACTTTTCCTGTCCGCCCTCAGGTCTTAAAAACTACTGAGGCTAGATGGCTGCAAATTTTTATGTTGATCATTCACCCTACAATCATCGAACGTACCAAATTGCAGCCCTTCAGCCTCAGTAGTTTTTATTTTATTTTAGGGTTAAAGCAGCCATGATCATGTGCCTGCCACCGCTATGGGTGCCAACAACACGAGTCACCACCAGGAGATGGCTGAAAGTTACATGGGTCACGGCTGAGAGTTTCATTGGCCGTGGATGAGAGTTTCATTCAGCTTTATACGCCATACTGAAACCTCGGTTGCGCCGAAGAAACTTAGGCTCATTTTTTAATTGTTGAAACCACATTATTAAAATTCAAAAAGGGTAAAGGTATCAAACGTAGGTATATGCAATTTGGTTACTTTACTAAAGAACAATCCATGGAAGCATAACTTGGTTTTTTTTTTAAATAAAATGATGCTCGTTAACCGAGAATTCACACACACACACACACACACACACACACACACACACACACACACACACAAATTGCTCTGTATAATAAAAGGTTAGTACCAGACATTTTTCTACTTTAATCTTGCTATGCTATGCGCTAAATTTTGTTACTGATCGAAGGAAGGTAAACTGAACGTTGGTCCACACTGCTGCCGAAAGGACTTGGCTTCTAATGCTTACAGACCTCCAGAGCGCCTTAATAGGCAGTGGGTGTGGTCTGTTAGCATTAGAAGCCAAGTCCGTTCGGCAACAGCGTGGACAAACGTTCAGTTTACTTTTCCTTCGATCAGTACCTAAACTTAGCGCGTGAATTTGCTGAAACTTATTAGCCTCTGTGTTCACTGGGTCTCTCGGAGGGTGCAGTTCGACTGTTTCACTGAAGAAGCGAAGTCGTCTTTCTTCTTGCTCATCGGGAAGGAAGTTTATCAAATTCAAATGTTTGGCGGAAGAGGAGCCTGTGTTAGGCTACTGAAGTTGTGGGTGGTGATGATGAAACTGATAGGTGGTATGTCCCTTTCCAGAATTCTGAATTGCGCTGGAAACCCCCAGAAGGAAGAACCTGCTCCTCAGGTCTATGGGTCTAACCATGTTAGCAACAAAAAGACAAATTCTTTGCTCAGAATGTGTTATTTCTTAAAAAAGATTAGTTTCAACATATGGTCAGTTATAATACTTTTCTTCTATTTCTTTTTCTGTGTTTTAGGTATCATTGCAATTTCAATGATGTCTGCAAAAGGGGATTTTACTTTTGCTAAGACACAGAGTGGAATTGACACGATTAGCTCAACAGTTCCTATAATCTCAATTATAGTGCTAATAGCTTACATGGTCTCCAACAGCAAGAGACTTACAAATCTCACGCTTCAATTACAAATCACAGTGCAAAACATGGTTACTGATACAAACTGGGAAGAATACAAACTCTTTTTCCTCGGCGTCCTTACCTTGGTATGCGCAGAGTCGACAATCATACAAATGTGGATAAAGTCAAATTTGACTTTTGTTAGTTGCCTCTGTTGTAGTTACATTGTGTTTGCATTCGATTTAATTTCCTTGCCTCTTTTGTCTACTTACTGCTTTGGATATTATATCATTGGGTGCAACCTTTCTACAGTTATACAGAATCTCAACAAAGAGATAGAAACAGAAAGTAATCACGCAGAGACTTGCCTTTCAGTGCATTGCAACTGGGTTCAGAACGAGGGACCAGCACTTATGCCACCTGAAAAATTGAGCATCAGGAAGAGACTGAACATGATTGTGGAGATTTACCTCAAGATGACAGACCTGAAAAAGTGTCAGGAAATGACAAATGAGTACTTTTCCATTCCTGTCCTCTTAGCTTTCATGTTGGTGGTGTTGTATGCCTTGTTCAGCATCTGCTCAGTGGCGCTGAAAGGCCTGCAATCCACTTATGATTATACGGTTGTCTACTTTTCATATAACTTGCACACACTCGTCGTTCTGTGCTGTACTCCCGATTACATTGCAACTCAGGTAAGAATCATCAAATTTTCCAGTCCTAGAATTTAGCTTTTTAACAAAGTATCTGGGCTCAACTTGCCCAAAAATTACTGCGTGAAATTGAAAAAGACAGCATATGGTAAACTTTAAAATGTACATTTACAGATAATGTAAAATGTACAATTACAGATAATGGTTGAATTATTACTCAGGAAATATTACTTCGCCCTTAGAATTTTGCTCAAAACTACTTATCTATTTATTTCATCAATAGCCTAGATCTGAATAGATTCCGATATTGAGATTCTTAAGGTTGCATCTAAAACAGACTCCCGATAATTTTATGTTCTGTGGCGAATAAGATACAAAACCAGAACAAGATTTATTCATTGCAGCAAAAGAGAATATATATATATATATATATATATATATATATATATATATATATATATATACACAGTGCTCCCCACTTTTACACAAGAATAGGTTCCAGATCCTACCACGGAAATGCAAAAATCCCCACTAAAAATGCTTATAACTGACAAATAGCCTGTACCCCTTAAACTAAATTGCTTATAACTGTCTATTTTAACATTTCACTGCTTATTTTTTATAGTTCAAACAAAAATTACACCTTAAATTATCATACTAGAACAATTTAATATTATTTCAAACAAAAATACACCCCTAACCATTATCCCAAAGCATACTAAGTCATCTTAGTTTATTACCCTTTCACAATTGTTACTCTTAGGTGTATACATCCCCTCAAATGTTTATAACAATGTACACACAGAAAAACATCTATAAAATGTTCAATAAAAATTAAATAAATCTTTAATACATTCTGAAAATTATACGGTTAACATTAGTAAGCAAAAGCGAGCCTATACAACTCATGAACATGATTTAGTGCATTTTAATGTCATATATATATAAATATATGGGATATATTAAGGGAAGAGGATGACTAATTTATCAGCATTAGTCAGTCAAAAAGTTTATAAGTCCACGATTTACAGATTGGCTAAAATAAAGTACAAGTCTCGTGGGACATCCTCAATATACACTTCCACTTAATTCTGTAGAGACTAAGAAGGCACTGGTTTGAAGAATTAGTCTAGAGAAGTTTGCATTCTTCAACGTATATGATACGATAACACTGCATAGCATCGTTGATGGTTGTTACTTTTGAGAATCTCTCAACATTTGGGTACTGATTCTCAAAATTATCTAAAGCTTCTTCCAAAACAGAAAAACCCTCGACCATCAATTTTATTTCAAACTTCTTCAAAGGAAGAAGTTCTTCATGTTGTTCAGTTCTTCGCATTTCTTTCGAGTTTCATTGAGTCTTCATTCGTTAATTCCTCTGAATGAGATTCAAACAGCTCTTCAAAGTCCTTCACCTAAGTCAAGCTGTAGCTTTTCATTTATGTCAACAAGGCTGTTAACGATTCCCTTTGCCTCCTCTTCCTGATTAAACCCTTTGAAGTCATTGACAACTGTGAGCATATAGCCTTCCATGCTCCATTCACGTTGATGTCACTTACTTCACACCATGAAGCATCAATAATCTTGATTCAATTATAAATGTCGTATCCCTTCCAAAACCCGCGTAAGGTCACACCAGGGTCATTCACGTCCTTCAACGCTTGCCTATAAGTAAGGTGAGCGTAATATGTCCTAAAATTTGCTATAACGCCTTGACCCATCGGCTGGATGAGTGAAGTTATGTCGGGGGTAACTAAAACATTTTCACATCCATAGGGAAATCATCAAAGTGCAGCGAGTGGCCAGGGACATCAAAGGAATATCATTCTCGCAACAGTATAGCTTGACTTTGGGAACAAAGTGATGAAAAAACCAATTTTATAATACAGCAAGATTCACAAAGGCTTCGTTATTGGACATCCAGATTACGAGTGGAGAGCTTTTTGTGATGTTTTTGAGCACCCTTGGATTTGCAGCACGGTGCACTAAAAGAGCAATTTTGGCTTTAAGTCTCCTGATGCGTTGCCACCCAAACTAAAATTATTTCGTGATTTCTCCACGAGCGTCACATGATTTGCCTAGCATGGTGATGGTCTTTGTCTAGGATACCACATACAAGTTTTCAGACTACTTTGGACAATTAAAGACTTTTGTGAATCTTCAGCTGAATTCTGAATGGCTTCATTGTGATTTTTGAAATTCAATTATACAATTATATTCAAGTATTTGAAGTGTTGTGGATGTTTTGAAAACATGTCTGCTAAATTAGTGTTAGCACGGTTCCAGCTCTATGAAGGTCAGCAAGAACGTGGCTCTTGAGAGAAACTGGACACTGAGCAGTAAAACCCCAAAAGAAAAGATGTCAATAGCTCTGATAAATTATTTATCAGATTTACCAGATTAACAGTATCTATGATTTTTCAGAATAAAAGTGCTGTTCTCGTGGCTGGTCACAGTATATTTTCCAGTTACAAGTTACAACCATACTACATAAACTTCATGGAATCAATATGAACTGAACTCTGCAAGAGGGAACTGTTTATTTCTGTGCAAGATATATTTCCAGAGGCTGTTGATCAAAACAGTTTAGAGAGAGAGAGAGAGAGAGAGAGAGAGAGAGAGAGAGAGACTCGGAGAAATTTTCTTGCATAGAAATAAACAGTACCCTCTTGCAGAGTTCAGTTCCAATGATAACATAAAGTCTATGTATTGAAGCTCTAACTGGTAGCTGGTAGTTTAACTAGAATACATAAGATTATTTCGGTATTCTCTGGCTTCATTTTACCAAAAAAATATTTTTGACAAAATACACAATGTCGGTCTGTTATAAATCTCTTAAGATTACAGTTGAACTTTGTATAGGATTTAGGTTGCGTTCCATCATCACCAGTCAAAAGGGAAATGCTGTACTCTGTACTGAACAGCATTGGTTATGTCAAGAGGTTTACATCTTAAGTGGCTGTAACCTACCCATTCCATAAGCCCATATCGACATGTTTGGCTACAAATATGATTGAATAACTTGACACTTCTCATAAGTGAAATAAACCGTAAGCCTGGAACAAGATTTTGAAATTTTAAAATAAAATTCTTAAGAATCTGCCATAATTTGTGGCCAATGCACAACAAGACATCAATAGCTCCATCTTCTCACCTCCCTCCATAAGTGCTGTGAGGCTATTGGCATCGCAGCCGAGTGCTTAAAGATAAGAGTGAGGCCTTAGTAAGGGAATTTTAGCATCAGAACTGGCCGAACCAGAAAAATTTTTCTAACCAAACAACTCCTTTACCAAAAAACTTCTAACGTCCGGGGCCCATAACAAAATTATTAGGGGGCAAAACACCCCCAAAATCGCTATTTTTTTTTCATTTTAGCGTTATACTGCTAAACTATGTATTTCATCGAGGACGTTATTATATTAGAAATTAAGTAGATTAAAATTACCTTTCTAACAATATATAATTATGTATACTTTTCTTTGTTAGTATATTAACAAAAGTTGATTATAACCCTTTATGAGAGAGAGAGAGAGAGAGAGAGAGAGAGAGAGAGAGAGAGAGAGTATCAAGGTTTTTCTACTTTAATCCAGTTACACAAATTCATTTGCTCAATTCTGCTACCGATCGAAGGATTGGTAAACTGGATGTTTGCCCAGTCAGTTCTCAAAAGGGCGTGTCTTCTAATGCTATCAAACCACGCCCAGTCCCTTTTTACAAAATATTTCAATAATATGCATATAATTAACAGCCTCTGTGTTCCCTCGGTTTGCCTAAGGCCACAGTTCGTCTATTTCACGGAACAAGTGAACAAGTGAAGTCGTCTTTTCTTCTTGCTCACCGGGAAGGAAGTTTATCAAATTCAAATGTTTGGCGGAAGAGGAGCCTGTGTCAGGCTACTGAAGTTGTGGGTGGTGGTGATGAAGTTGATAGGTGGTATGTCCCTTTCCACAATCCTGAATCGCTTTGGAACTCTCTGGAAAGAAGAACCTGCTTCTCAGGTCTATGGGTCTAAGCATGTCAGCAACCAGCAGACTGAAAGAAAGACAAATTCTTCGCTCAGAATTTATTATTTCCTGAAAAAGAATTGTTTCACCATATGGTCAGTTATTATGCTGCTCTTCTATTTCCTCTTCTGTGTTTCAAGTGTTATAAGTGTCACCATAATGGCTGCAGAAGGGTATTTCAGTTTCACTCATGTACAAGACGGACTTCAAACGAGTTCGACATTAATTCCTTTATTCACATTTATGGTGTCATTAGCTTACATGGTCTCCAGCAGTAAGGGACTTACAAATCTCACGCTTCAATTACACGTAACTATACAAAATTTGGTCACGGAAACCAGATGGGCAGAACACAAACTCTTTTTCTTGGGTGTCCTCACCCTTGTGAGCGCAGAGTTGACAATAATAACATTGTTTACTAAATCAATTGGGGCTCTTGATCATTACTTGAGTCTTAGCATTTTTTTTGCCACCAATGCATCGTCTCTGTTTCTGATGTCCACTTACTTCTTAGGATATTATATCGTTGGGTCCAGTCTTTCTGCTGTTATCAAGAGCCTCAACGAAGCGACTGAAAAAGAGTGTAATCACACAGAGACCAGCACTTCAACACACAGCACTTGGGTTCGAAACGACAGACCAACAGTTATGACAACCAAAAATCTGAACATCAGAAATAAGATGAAAATGACGGCAGAAATTTACCTGAAAATGACAGAACTGAAAATGTGTCAGGAAATGACCATTGAGTATTTTTCCCTCCCTATCCTCTTAACTATCCTGGTGGCAGTTTTGTATACCCTGATAAATATCTATGTAGTGGCATCGATGGGTCTGCACTCCTATTATGAAGTTAGTGTTGTCTACTTTTGGTATAACTTCCACGCACTCGTTGTTCTGTGCTGTACTCCTGATTACATTACAACTCAGGTAAGAAGCATAAAAATTTCAGATCCTGGAATATGAGCTTGTAATAATGAATGCTGGTTCATGTTGTATTTTAATTAGTGTAAAACTTATCATGAAATGCTGTAAACTTTAAAACATACATTTAAGAGTAACGAGTAAAAATGTTCATAGTAACGTTTTATGAAGCATTACTTCAGTAGTCTTTCATTAAAACCACTGAACTATCCAAGTCATGGGTAGCCTAGACCTAGATGGATTCGAATATTCAGATTCTGGAGGACGCATCTTATCCAGACTTTTTCCTTAATTAAATGTTTTCTGGAGAGTGTTATATAAACCAAGAATAAACCTTGCAATTCGATGGAACACAGTGGCTTGTCCACTGCAGCAAAATAGCATCTTCAGCTTAAGGTCAAACGGTTACATGTCCATCCGAGTAGACGCAATGGCAAAATATATCACAAAACTATGGTTATTGCTTATCTATTCTTGAAATGACCGGTAGAGGTCATATTCGAAATCTTGGTTATTAGCAGCGAAAAACTGGGGTATCTTCCTTGGGCAGAATTATCATAGAGACTGTTGCTCACACTATTCCATTCTATTTTCCTTCTAATGCATCTGCAACAGTTTGGGTACTGCTTAAGGTAAATAAATACCTTGATTATGTTATTTATACCGATG
Organism: Macrobrachium nipponense; assembly: GCF_015104395.2. Taxonomy (NCBI): domain Eukaryota; kingdom Metazoa; phylum Arthropoda; class Malacostraca; order Decapoda; family Palaemonidae; genus Macrobrachium; species Macrobrachium nipponense. The sequence continues at coordinate 25,803,225 of NC_087206.1, forward strand.
ATTTATCTTAAATGCTTTGTCAACTGACTATTGTATCAAATCTTCACTTAGAGTACACAAGTTTCAGCATATTCAAGTCTCTTTTGGCAACTAACGATATTAGTTTGGATACTCTTGACTGTAATGACTCAAATTTTTCTATACCCTTTCTCTTGTATTATATACCTAGAATTCGACAGCATACTCTTAAGTGCTCTCTAACTGGTGCATTATTACCAGTGTCTCCTGTTTCATACATGTAAATGGTTTTATGTATACTAACTTTTCTAAAACTATTTTAACCCCTAAACATAGATTTTTCTCTTGTTGGGAACTCTACGTCCTCGATTAGTATTTCGTACTTGGCATTATACATTTTTTAATCCTTAGTGCTTAACTTTGCATTCATCCAAGATGCAGAGCATCTGCTATTTTACTGACCAGTCGCCTTCTCCAGGTCTTCTTGTCACTGCTGTATAACAATCAGTACTATTACCCATTTTGTCATTAGAAAACTTGCTTATCTCTGTAACCAGCCTGTGGTTCAGATTAATTTATTCAGACACTGAAGAGCATAAGGACACAGCAGCGAACATTGAGGTATCATTGGTGGTAACTCTTAGATTTTTCAATCAGCCTGTCTTTTTATCCAGTTTACTGCTTTTGCAATTAATGTATTATGTGGCACGTTGTCAAATGTCTCCTTGAAACAGAGTTGTGTCACCCTAATTTAATCATATATACTAAGCATGCCTTGGAAGAAGCCTAAATGGTTCGACAAGCATGGTCCTCCATTATAAAATATGTATGAGCTGTCTAGAATCAGATTTGATTCTAGATGTCTCATTATCTACTATGACAGATTCTATAATCTTCTCAAGAACGGGTTCAGGCCGATAGCATTCTAGTTCTCTAGTTCATCCTTAGAGGTCTTCTTGAAGATTATTAGCAATATCTTGCAGTTTCCAATTCAATGTTGCTCTTCTTTGCTCTAAAAGGATGCTTTGAAGATGTCACAAAAGTGGGGAGAAGTTTTCTTCTGGTCCTTTGATCAGCCTAGGATGCCATCGCTTTGGACCACGAGATTTGCTCTGGTTCAGCTTTTCTGTCATTTTTGCAGTCCAATTATTTCTGTTTCCATAATGGTTATAATATTATGTTCTAGTCGGTATACATACTGATTGCATGTCTCCTAGAACTCTCAAAAACAGAATATCACGAAAGGGCGTCGTGTCTACAGACATCACAGAAGTAACAGACAGCCATTTCCTTAGAAAGCAAATGCGAGTTCCATTACAATGTTCCTGATAGACAAGCATCAGAACCAATGGGCATGCCACTAAAGAATTCAGTCGTATAAAAATGTCAGGAAAAACACACACACACAAAACAATGCAAAGGTGATTAAAAGGCAAAAAAAAAAAAAAAAAAAAAAAAAAAACAAAAAAAAAAAAAAAAAAAAAAAAAAAAAAAAACAGTATTTTTGTGCTCTTGATCTCAAGACTTTGTTAGTTACAGGTTCTTGGTCTTCAGAATTTTCCTCAGATATAACAATTAAGTACATATGCAATGTTTTGACGGTATTATTTTTATTATTTTTGTCCCCTCTTTCTTTCTCGAATTAAGAAGAAGCCTGGTAGGTAGGATTATTTTCAAGGATGATCTTAAGCTTGACCTATTATTCAAGGTCACAGGTCTTGAAGGCCTATATTTTAAGAAACCTTCTCCTAGTTCTCTGAAACAATGACAGCCAGAGGTCTCTGATAATCAGAATCTCTGAGAAGGCTTAATGACACTTTTTGAGAGTGGAGTCTTTCCCGCTTTAATTTATTTGCTGTTTCTCTCCTCTAAAATCCTTTTGATTTTTATAATCACCTTTGTTCCTTTTGTTACAAACTAAATGTTAATTATAACTGGTGAATTCAAAAGTTTTGATAAGCCATAATCTGCAATGCTTACGTTCAAGTGCAACTGGGCTATGTAATGTCGGCATTGAATGTAGTATCTATACATCAGCACACATAGGGTACAACTGAAAAATCTGGCTGTATTATTATTATTGTTATTAACCATTTTCTCGTAATATTATATTTTCTATTTTCTAGCAAAATGTCAATTTTGAGTACGGTTTCTGGCTCACACCACCACCTTACTCATCCAGCTTCATCGTGCTACAGAAGGCCTTATATCTCGAGCGCACAAAGGAGAGCTGGGTACAGTTCATTAACGCTACTCCTGACAAGACAGTCAAGAATAATTGGAGAAAATGGAACAAGAAGAATGAGAATGACTTCAAAGTTGATACTCAGGGAGGAGATGCAGCCTTCAACAATATATGCCCTATGGAGGAGGGTGTGGCCTGCATGTGTCAGCCAATTCACAGGATTCTCTACATTAAGAGCATCCATGTTGATGGTGTGAGTCTGCTGTACGAGATCAGGTTTGATGAGGCTGATGAAGACGATATTACCGAGTTGCTTGAGAATTACAGTCAGCTGCTGACTAATGAGTTCAGAGTGACGGAGAAAGATCAGGAAGCTCATGAAATTTCCAGGGAAGACCAGGTAGAAACTTCGAAGGTGGTGGACATCACACGTCTTTACATCCACAGTCTCAGAATATCGTTAATAAAGGCTATGAAAAACTGTCATGTTCTTTAAAGGAGCCATTATTTTGATGAGGAAGACTGACTCTAACATTAATACAAAGGGGTATAGATCTTCGGCTGCAAATGAAACATGAGGAGAAAAAAAGATATGCTCAGCAAATGACAAATTCTTCCTTCACAAGACCCACTGATACTTCGATACTTCCCATCCTCCTTCTTCCACTTCTCAACTCTCAACCTTTGACATCACTGCATGAAGCCTCAGCTTATCCACCCACTTTACATTAGATGTCGTCCAGAGAAGCTGTCTTTGGGCCATTCTCCACTCACTCTGGGACACTGAGCAGTAAAACAACAAAGGAGAAGCTGTTAATAGCTCTGATAAACTACTCAGATTTACTAGATCAACAGTATCCATAATTCTTCAGAATAAAAATGCTGTTCTTGTTGTGGATCACAGCATGCCTATTTTAGCTGGTTAGAGATTTACTGGGATGTACAAACCAGTCATGTGCATGGAAAGAATCCGATTTATCTGGGTCAAGGATATGAAAAGAAGGTGGATCAGCACTAAGCTGTTCTGTAAGAAGATATCTAAAAAAAAAAAAGGACTTACTGTTTGGTAAGCAAACTCTTCACTAGAGTTCAAAGCTGCTGAGAAAGGTGCTGACATTGCATTACTTTCCAATGGTGAGAGAAACCTTAACCTAATGTCCCTTTCAATTTACCATTCAGAGAATCCAAGTACACTGATGGAAACTACTTCAAGTAATCTGGAACTCCAACTCACAGATTTGGATTACAACCATCAACCAAGGGTAAATGGTTGGTAATGTTCTGCCACCCCTTGATTCCTTCTTGCTAAAACTCCTGTAGTCAAATTAATGCTATAGGAGCCAGGCATTAAAATAAATAAGTACTGTTTTTAACTCACACCACCTCACTCATCCACCCTTTGGACTAAAGGATTACTTCGTTATTGAAGGCCTCGTGCCTCTAGCATATAAAGGAGATCTTGGTTCAGTTTAGTAATGCTAGCTCTGATAAGACAGTCAAGGGTTATCAGGAAAATTTCAACCAGAAGAATGAAACTGACTTCACTCTTGATGCTTGGGAAGCTGATCTACCCTTCTACAATGTAAACCATACAGAGGTGGCTATGGTATGAATATATCAACGAATTCACAGGCTTCCTTCCATTAAAGCATCCATATGCATGTTGAGAGGTTGTTGTATTAGACTAGGGTTGATGAGCTGGATGAAGATGATACTACGGAGTTGCTTGAGAATCACAGTGAGTTGCTGACTTATGAGTACAGAGTGACTAAGAAAGAGCATAAAAAACGTGTAATATCCTGGGATGAAAAAGCAGTTTCTCCAAAGATGGTAGACATCAAGTCTCGTCATACCCACAGTTTGAGGATGCTATTAGATAAAAAGACTGATATATTTATGTGCGTACAGTGTTATAAGAGGAAAATAATATGCTCACCAGATGATAAATCCATCGTTTACCAGGGCAACTTTCTCTTCTTAACTCTCAACCTGTGACATCTTATCCATCCTTTTTACATCAGATGCCGACCAGAGAAGCTGTTTCTCTTTCATTTCTACTTGATTTGGATCAGCCCCAAACCCAACCAGTCCTCACACTTATCTTTTAAGCTCTCAGCTATGATGGCAAAAGCCTCACAGCACTTGAGGAGGTTGGCGAGAAGAGGGAGCCGCTGATGCCTTGTGCTGGATTGGACACCGTACACGGCAAGTCCTGAAGCTTTTTACTGTTTAATTTTCACCTTTTTCCAGGCTTGTGTTTTGTTTCAATGATGAGAAATAAAGGTTATTTAATTGC
>NC_087206.1:25808163-25818163 GCF_015104395.2 Macrobrachium nipponense
TAAAGGTTATTTAATTGCACTTGTAAGCCTTACACATATGTTGACACAGGCTGAATTGCAAATGGCATAGGTTACACCTACCTCAGGTGTTAACTCCACTTACGTTAGAAACAGTAGGTTAGTGCTTCCATTTCCATATGACTGTGGTGTTGACAGGACGCAACTGTCTCATATAAACAGGTCAACTATAATCTTTAGAGATTTATAACAGGTCGACATCTGTGTGGTTTGGCAAAAAATGATTGTGGTAAAATGTAGGGAGAGAATACCGAAATATTATACCTCTTATGATTATTTACAACATTGTGTTTTGTGGTTAAACTTCCAGTTACAAGTTAGAGCCATACTATATAGACTTCATGTTATCAATAGGAACTGAACTCCGCGCGAGGAATGATTTATTTCTGTGCAAAACATATTTCCAGAGTCTGTTGATCTAAATAGCTTCAGAGAGAGAGAGAGAGAGAGAGAGAGAGAGAGAGAGAGAGAGAGAGAGAGGGGGGGGGCTTAATAATTCATTATTTCCATCTAATTTCAGCATTAGGTGTCACAGATTCTGTTACATCTATAATTAAGAGAAAATTGCCCATCAACCTGAAAAATGTAAGAGTAACCAAACATGGGGAGCTGTCGAGTGAACGCTTACTGCCAGTTAGGGAGAAATTAGGTCTGGGTTTAAGGGTAAAGAAGCAAAAGAGTATGGGATACTGTAAGCAAAAAGAAAAAAAAATAATAAGGCTTAAGGATATCCTTAGTGAAAGGGGACTTATATAAGTACAGCAAAAGCTATGAATAGGTCACACTATAAAAAATTTGGAAATTGGACTAGTCTCATTAAGGGATATTTTGCGGGAAGTATTGGAGGGTACTAAACCACCTCCCCCGAGGTGATAGTACTAAACATGGCGTCCCATTGGAGTTTACCCTGGAGTTGGACAAAGGCAAATACATACCGGTTAATACTCTAATAAATAAACCCTAATCATATGGAACAGGGGCCACAGACTTCAAATTCAAGTTTCCTAAGAATATGATAATTTGAAAGAAACTACAGAAAATAACAGGAAATACAGAAAGATAAGAAATACAGAAGTACCAGGTAGGTTATCTTAGGAAGTAGTACATGGCGCCTTCGCTTAGATAAATCAGGTGGTTTGAGAATATTTTACAATGAAATAAGGTTTTCTAATCAGTAAGGCATAAACAAATGAAAAATGGCTTAGTGGTAATGCTATCGAACTTTTCGGGCACTGTACTTTAATTTTTCTGAATCATCTCTAAACATGATAGTATAACTATAAACATAAAATTATATTAAAATTTCTGTTGATTTGCTTTCATTTTAGTTTACTTACTCCTGTTTGCTTTCTTTTTCTCTTTCATATATCACCTTTTCTATTCTGTGGAAGCTTGCTTCGAAAGCACTGGTATTTTAGACTTGGTTCATGAATGTAATAATAATAATTCCTTTCTTGAAACCTATTTTGCCCCCTGTCCGTTGCTTATCATTCGCGAATCACTTCATGAGGAAGAGCACCAAATTTTCGGAAATGATTGTCAACAGACTAAGTTGTACAGCACATAATGCTTTTCGCAACAATGTTTGCCCTTTATGATGTGATCGTTACATGTCATCTTCCTGCCACTTTCTATTTTTAAAACCTCATTACTAAAGTCCAAAGTTGATAAGGTATTGAACGTCTATGAAGTTTGGTCGCTTTCAGAGAGAGAGAGAGAGAGAGAGAGAGAGAGAGAGAGAGAGAGAGAGAGAGAGAGAGAGTTTGCTAGTACAAATTTTGTTTCTGCTTCATTCACTCCACCTATGGCGCTTCGTTCGCTAAATTTCTTTTTACCGATCGAAGGAATAGTAAACTAGATGTTTGCCCAGACAATGCCTACAGGACATGCCTTCTAATGCTATCAAACCACGCCCAGTCCTTTTTTTTTTCTTTCTATTTTACAAACAACATTTCAATATTCTACCCATTAATAGCCTCTGTGTTCACTCGGTTTGCCTAATGCCTCAGTTCGTCTATCTCACTGAACAAACGTAGTCGCCTTTTCTTCTTGCTCACCGGGAGGGAAGTTAATCATATTCAAATGTTTGGCGGAAGAGGAGCCTGTGTCAGGCTACTGAAGTTGTGGGTGGTGGTGATGAAGTTGTTAGGTGGTATGTCCCTTTCCACAATCCTGAATTGCTTTGGAACTCTCTGGAAAGAAGAACCTGCTTCTCAGGTGTATTGGACTAAGTATGTCAGCAACCAGCAGACTGAAAGAAAGACAAATCCTTCGCTCAGAATTTATTATTTCCTGAAAAAGAATTGTTTCACCATATGGTCAGTTATTATACTGCTCTTCTATTTCCTCTTCTGTGTTTCAAGTGTTATAAGTGTCACCATAATGGCTGCAGAAGGGTATTTCACTTTTACTAAGACACGTGACGGGGTTCAAACGATTGCGACATTAATTCCTTTATTCGCATTTATGATGTCCTTAGCTTACATGGTCTCTAGCAGCAAGAAACTTATAAATCTCACGCTTCAATTACATGTAACAATACAAAATTTGGTCACCGAAACCAGATGGGCAGAACACAAACTCTTTTTCTTGGGTGTCCTCAACCTTGTGTGCATAGAGTTGACAACAATAATATTCTGGAGTAAATCAAGTGAGAGATATGAAATTATCTTTGTCACCGACGTAATGTCCCTGGTTCTTATGTCCACCTACTGCTTAGGATATTATATAGTTGGGTCCAGTCTTTCTGCTGTTATCAAGAGCCTCAACGAAGCGACGGAAAAAGAGTGTAATCACACAGAGAGCAACATTTCAACTTGGGTTCGAAACGACAGACCAACGACAACCAAAAATCTGAACATCAGGAATAAGATGAAAATGACGGCAGAAATTTACCTGAAAATGACAGAACTGAAAATGTGTCAGGAAATGACCACTGATTATTTTTCCATTCCTATCCTCTTAACTTTCCCGGTGATGGTGTTGTATACCTTGTTCAATATCTACACGTTGGCTTATAAGGGACTGCATTCCAATAATGAAAATTTGATTCTCTACTTTTCATATACCTTACACGCACTCGTAGTTCTGTGCTGGACTCCTGATTACATTACAACTCAGGTAAGAAGTATAAAAATTTCAGATCCTGGAATATGAGCTTTTAATAATGACTCCTGGGTCATGTTGTGTTTCAATTGTGTACTGATACTAGTGAAGCTTATCGTGAAATACTGTAAATATTCATGGGTAGCCTAGACCTAGATAGATTCGGACATTCAGATTCTTGAGGACGTATCTCATCCAGAGTTTTTCATTAATTTAATGTTGTCCAGAGAATGCTATAGAAAATCAGTATAAAGCTTACAATTCCCTGCAACAAAGTGGCTTGGGCGTTGCTTCAAAATACTCTTCAGCTTAAGGTCAATATTGCAGAATTGCCTAAAACACTTACAAGTCCATCCGAGTAGACACAATGACAAAATATATCACAAAACTATGGTCATTACTTATCTATTCTTGAAATGACCGGTAGAGGTCATATTTGTAATCTCAGTTAGTAGCCTGCGACAAACTGGGGTATCTTACTTGTGCACAGTTATTATAGGGGCTGTTGCTTACACTAATCTAATCCACTTTCCTTCCAATGCACCTACAGCAGTTTGGCTACCACCTAAGCTAAATAAATACCTTTAATCTGTTATTTATACCGATGATTTATCTTAAATGCTTTACCAACTGACTACTGTATCAAATCTTCACTTAGAGTACACAAGTTTCAGCATATTCAAGTCTCTTTTGGCAACTAACGATATTAGTTTGGATACTCTTGACTGTAATGACTGAAATTTTTCTATACTCTTCCTCTTGTATTATATACCCAGAATTCGACAACTTATTCTAAGTGCTATCTAACTGGTGCATTATTACCAGTGTCTCCTGTTTCATACATGTAAATTGTTTTATGTATCCTGGTGTTTTTTAAACTTACTTCCTCTAAGTATAATCTAGAAGGCTGTAATCCACTGATGAGGATGAACCATAGACAGACCGACAGATGAGTCAAGGTTAAGAAAAGCTTGTAAAAACAGCACACATCACTGGCATTATTTCCACACAAATCAACGGCAATAGCGGTATACGAAAGTAATTTCCTGTAGTTCCTACGTCAGATCCAGAAAAACATTCAGTATAAAAGTATAATTTTGCGGACAATGAAAGGAATTTAGTCCCTGAACTGGTTTCTTCTTTTTCTTCTCTGCTCTTAAAAAATATCCATCACATTAACTTGATAACTGATTAGCTTACTACAATGATTGCCATAGACAAGGGCAAGGAAAACAAGCTCTTGAAAAATTATCTTAGGGAAATACTTAGATTGCAGGAGTAGTCACATTTTTTTTTAATTTCAACGGATTGGTAAAAGTTTCATGAACTCTTCAATTAATTTTACATCCTCCTAGTTGTTCAAGTAACTTGACACAGTTAAAAGGAATATCATTGAATCTTGTTTCATCAAGTCAAATAATAGAAATGTTCTAGATTTAAGTCTTGGTTTATTTAAACTTGATGCTTTCATAATAAAAAAAGTTGTAGATAAATATAAGCAACAAAATTAATATATTCAGTTTTTACATGTTTTGGACTGTAAAGAAACTTTGTAATTTCGGTTAGGGTCAATCTGTTTAGGTTTGTGACCGTGTGATATCCGATAATCCTGGATTATCTCTTTTAATTTTTACCCTTTTGACAATTAACCATCTGGTATTGCTTGGATCTTTGTGTTGTACCTGAGACTTTTCTTTCCATCTCTTTCCACTTGTTAAAAACTTATTAACTCCTTGACAATGTCTGAGTAAAGACGAAAAGCGCCTGGATTTCTGACTATCATTTTCCTGTGGAATTCGCTTATATATATATATATATATATATATATATATATATATATATATATATATATATATATATATATATATATGACCACTATTACCTGCTTCCGAAATTTTGTTTTTCTTAAAGAAACCCTTAATATTCAGGATTCGACCTGACCCCAACAACACCAATAATGTTTATCTGTTTATCCAGTTTCCTTCACCAATCACCAACAGAAAAAAAAAAATACATATACCAATCCACAACACATGTATTTCCAAACTAAATATTTCCTGTACTCTGTAGGCTGAAGAACTATCTTCCTGTTACTCCAAGGCCGAGGTCATCAGCTGATCAACTTCTGTGTCATTGCGCGTTGAAGAAAAAACTAGGAGAGAGAGAGGAGAGAGAGAGAGAGAGAGAGAGAGAGAGAGAGAGAGAGACGAACGTTCTATCTCGTTGCTGACTTGCACTTCGACCTTAAATCACATGCTCGGCATCCGCTAACACCGACCCACACCTTGTATGTATCCACCATCCTCACAAAAAATTAAACACTTTGGGGCCGTATATTCCAATGGGTGGCAATTAAAAGCAAACCACTGAGCTGTCCCTTTAATCCCGCAGAGAAAAGAAAAACTAAATACACAGGTGAGAAAATTGTTAACAACAATAAAGAAAAACAGAAATATCGACACTTTAGGGAGAAAAGGCATGAGACACTCAAATCAACGCCATCTTGAATTCAAGATGGCGTTGCTCAAACACGCGTTAGGCCGTCTGTTCACTGCATTAGCGTATAGTACCTAATCACACTTGTGCCCCCCCCTCCCCCCCCCCCCGCAACCACCATTTCTATAAACTCGCGACAACCCTCTCATATGCGGGCTCGATCAACTTCAGTATATAATAGCTCCCAGGAAATTACGGTAACCCCACCGTACTCATAAAACACGTCATATTCACACACTCTTTACAGCACCATTGCCATGGAGGCTGAACTCTTTGATCACACCGAATTCTGCTGACTTAGTCTTAAACAACCTTCGTGTACCTTATTATATATATATATATATATTATATATATATATATATAGGTATACACGAAAGTGTTTAAGACTAAGTCAGCAGAATTATATACTATATATATATTATAATATATATATATATATATATATATATATATATATATATATATATATATATATATATATATATATGATGTATGTATGTATGTATTATATAAAATATAAACATATAATAAATATATATATATATATTATATTATTATTATTTTATTAATTACTTATATATATGTATATATGGTTATATATAAAATATATATACAAAAATATATAAAAATATATATATATATCATATTTATAATATTAGATAAAAATATATCTAATATATATATATATATATATATGTGTGTGTGTGTGTGTGTGTGTTACGCACATTATTGAAAATTGCCGATTATTGAAAATCGGCAAAAAATTGCCTATTTTAGATAATCAGCAAGGGCCCTGCCTAATATTGAAAATTTTAAATAATGGGCAAAATATTGCTCATTTTATATATTAGGCAACACGTTTTTGCTGAATATTGATAACGTTGCCGAATATTGAAAATATTGTAACTTAAGTGTTTCAAACGACTAATATTCAATTTTGACAGCTGGAAGTTCCATTCTAAGCTCTAAGCAAACTAATGTAGACCATAATGACTCTCTAGTTTAATAACAGTTTAAGAATGTTTCCTGTAATACACTCATTTTATAACAGCCATCATCTTCTTTTTAATTCTATTATAATATCCGTTTTTTTCTTCATAAGCAATTAATTTGGAAATTTAAATAAACACTGAAAACACAGATAATACAATTTATTTTTGTAACAACAATATTATTAGAATACTGACTTATCAACCTTCACCAAATAATTTGCAAATAATTCACCGACAATAAAAATTAACTAATCTATATCTATTTTATATAAAGAAACAAAATAAAAACTAAACATTCTTACAGCTGTTGCTAGGATGGCACCTAGAGTTACACTTCATTTTCTTTCTACTGCAGCTACATCTTAGAGAAATACAATCTAATTTGCAGTTACATTTCTGGTAACCTTGGCCACCAGTGGATCGAGTTACCGCAGCTCTGAGAGTAACGTGGATGTCTGGTACATCAGCCACTTTAAGTAGTTTTTCACCAATTTTATCTAAATCAGCTCTAGTAAAGCAAGAATTTAAGGTGCCTTCTTTGCACCCTAAACGATACATGTCATTTTCCTTGGACAGCACAACTACTAGTAAGTTTTTAGGGTCTGAAGGACCCCGATCAACGTCTGGAATTCTTAGAGTAGCGTTGTCTTCTACCTGCAGTGATTCCTGCATCCTCATACCCCTACGGATCATCTTTGATGCGGATTGAGCCTGACTAATGTCGACATTTTCCCGTATAGCTTCGATGGCATTAACCCTTTCTTCAATACACTTCAACCCCTTTTCACTTTCAGGTTGCTCTGGAACCTCTTCATCTTCAAGTTGCTGTTCTCTTTTCCTACTTTCATCGTCTTCCCTTTCGCCATAATTACCGTCCTCGCTGAAGAACTGAAAATAATAGGTCGTTAGCTCATATCATACTTTTCTGATTGTAACTAGGCATATGACTTAAAGAATTTTAGTATTACTATGCTTTCTAAAACCTGAAGCTTTAGGAAATGGAAAATTACAAAATATGTAATTAGGTCTTTCAACTTATGATTTTTGGAGAAATGAGGAGGAAGAAGATTAAGTGCACTCCATTATAATAGTGTATGAAAAATTCAGTTTCAAAGTGCATTATCAGTATATCTTTTTAAATAGATTGTTTAATATTTACCTTGTCAAGATCTTCGTAGCATATGCCATCCAAAACTGATTCAGGAAGATTTGTTGAAGAAACACCAACTGACGGTTCTTCTCCAAAGGTGGCCTTAAATGGTGTATGTTTCGTTGTCTCATGCTTCGAGATATTTACTTGCCACTGAACAAATTTTAAGCCAATACTCCATTTCTTAGAATTATTCTCTCGCATCCATATCTCCAATTTATCCTGGATTACACCATTGAGTCGCTCCACTGCTCCTTGGCTTTGGGGATGCCTTGGCCGACCTGTCACTAGCTGCAATTGTGGCCAAAGCGTTGATAATTCGGATATCACAGAATTCACAAATTCCCTACCGTTGTCACTTTGCAGTACTGCGGGAGCACCGAATGTTAAAAACACAGGTAGAAGTGTCTGAGCTACCTCTACTGCTCTTTTAGATTTAAGGGGGCTTAACATACAAAATTTGGTAAAATGATTAACGCAAGTTAGGATGCATTTATTATCCCCGTCAGGGAGTGACTGAAAATTTATTAGATCAATCTGGCACCTCGATAAAAATGAGTGGCTGCTAATTGGTTTCACGACAAGCCCTTTTGGTTGCTTCCGACTCTTTTTTTTTAAATGACACTCTACACAAAAGTTAATAAACAGGTTACAATATTCCATAGTTATGTTAGACCATTTCTTTTTAACTTCAAATAAAGTTTTCTTCTCGCCACCTCCATGACCAACATCTTTATGTGCCTTTTTCTATTGCACCATACACTTCCTCAAAGGTTGCCTACGTATTTTATAATGTCTTCCCCATCTGTTCTTTTTTTCTTGATCCAAACATTCCGTTTCACCAACCTTAAGAATCTCATATCTTGAACGATAGTTATTATAATCAATAGTGGTGATAGCATCACTTTCTAGATCCTTTGATAACCTTGATATAATATCTTTCACTTTTTCAAGCAAGAACAGTCTTGTGTTCTTCCCTTTTCCTTCAACGATGGTCCGTAACCTTGCCTCGAAATTTTCTTTTACTTCCATCGCTGAAGCCATGAGGATTATTCGATATTCGCCAAGAACTGTTGTGAAGAATGAAAAGAATTCCGTAACTAATCTACGTATTTGTCGAGAGGATTATCATGAGTACCGTATGTTTCACTTCACACCTTCACTCCTATTTACAAGTTGATAACAATTGTTGGTGATAGTAACAAGGCATTAGGCTACTAAAACTTACTTATAAATGGCCAAACTGCCATTAACAAAGAGATTAGAATAGGATAAAACATTAAAAGTTAAAAATAGTGTCAACATATTATATTCTATTCACAAAATTTCTCACCCATGAATTACAGATGGTATAGTAGTCGATTTATCAATATTCGGCAAAATGGGTCTTGCCGAGTTTGAAACCCTGCTGATTTTTAAATACTAGGCAAGAAAAATTTTTCATTTTATATAATCGGCAAATCGCTTGCTCATTCTCAATAATAGGCATTTCTATTGCCGATTTTCAATAATCGGCAATTTTCAATAATGAGCGTAACATATACGTATATATATAATATATATATATATATATATATATATATATATATATATATATATATATATATAATATATATATATATATATATATATTATATAATATAATATATATATATATATATATATATATATATATATATATATATCTCAAATAGTGGGGGTTGATAACCTTAACTCTTGCCGGTTAGAGACAGATGCAAAACGCTTGATTCCTCGGGGATGCTGAGATGAAAAACAAATAGGAAACATAACATGTAATGTGCACAATTGAGTTCACTGACGCACTCCAAAGACATGAGTTATGTACATCAGTTAGTGGGTGTGTGATCGTAATGAGTGTCACAGAAAATGGCATATAATCTCTTGTATGAGAATCAAAGGTGGACTCCTTGAATTTGATTGCCAGTGTGGAATACGCTATGGAAGAGGTGCTGGGGGTCCGTCGGAAAAGGTAAATGTGAAATGACAATTACTTCAGTTCTAGAGAAAGGGAAGTGAGATGTGACACATACTTTATTGACAAACTAATGTTTAATTGTCTGATAATTATATTCTCATTTTCAGATGGTTCTGAGGTCACCATATAGAAATTTAGGTTTTTTCTAGAAGTGTCTTTGACTTTTATAAACTACGAATGTTTAGACAGAGAGAGGAAAAGGGGGTACTTACTCAAATATGATTTTGGGAAGGAATACAAAT
>NC_087206.1:25823163-25848029 GCF_015104395.2 Macrobrachium nipponense
TGTTTATATATCTGCCAGTCCACCTTGTCATATTTTTGGTTAAACTACAAGCGTTTTTTGCCTTTGAAAGTAGAAATTTATTGGGAAGAGTGACTCCCCCGAATAATTGGGCATATTAACTATATATATATTCAGTTGTATTCCACATAGGAAAATTAAAATGGTATGTCTCAGAAAATTCCCAGCAGTTTCGTCCTCTAATGGACCAATTCTTGGAGCGTTTATTATGGAAAGAGATAAAGATTACAGTCACTGTAAACTTTATCTCTTTCCTTAATAAACGCTCCAAGAAGAGGTCCATTGGAGGAAGAAACTGTTAAGGATTTTCTGAGACATACCATTTTCATTCCTATGTGGGGAATACAACTGAATTACGATATCTTTGTGCCTAAGAAGACTACTAGACTATGTATACTATATATATATATATATCTATATCTATATATATCTATATACATATATATACCATATATATATATATATAGTATATATATAGATAGTATAGTATATATAATATATATATATATATTATAGTATATATATATTTATATATATATATATATAATATATATATATAGATATATATATATAGATATTTATATATACACTATATATATATATATAGTATATATATATATATAGATATACTAGTATATATATATATATATATATATATATATATATTTATATATATATGTATATATATATATATATATATATATATATATATATATATATATTTTATATAATATACTATATATATATGTATACATTTATATATATATATATATAATATATCATATATATATATAGTATATATATATATATATATATATATATATATATATATATATATATATATATAGTATATATATATATACATATATATATATATATATTATATATATATATAATATATATATATATAATATATATATATATATATATATATATATATACTATATATATATACATACATACATACAGTAGACCCCTGTATTCAAGAGGGATAGACACAAGAAGCCCCTGCAAATAGCTTAAATCCACGAATATTGAAACCACTCTAAAAATGCTTAGAACTACTTATTTTGTTAGTCAAATCAAAACAAAAACCGTGTATAAATGCCTATACCTCAGAATTTAGTCACAAAAATGATACAAAAATACAGTAATTTGTGAATATTCCTCAGTGAAAAATACTGCGAATAGGCGAATTTCCTGCAAATAATGGGTATATGAGGTCCATAGAAAAATATCAGCGAAATAGGCGAGTCCGCGAATCGTGAGTCCACTCCTCTATTTACGAACTAGTTACATTCCTAGCAGCTCCTTGTATCTTAATTTGTTCATGGGTACAATATGATATGAGTAAAGTCAATACGTACAGTACTATTGTATGTTTTTCATCCTAAAACACTATACACTGTGCATGTAGTACAGTATACATATAGAGTACTTTATAATAGAAATAATAAATAAAAGCTAAATAAATTGTGAAGATCATACATAGTACAATTTATTAGGTACTATATTAATACAGATGATACATAAAACCCAAGTAAATGATGATTATAAAAGTACAATCAATAAAGTACTTTATTAATATGAATAATACATAATGGTACCTAAACAAAGGGTAATAATAATACATAGGCTTAAGCTGATGGATGACAGGAGGATAGGCGGTCTGGAATTACAGGAGCAGCGGGTTGTCGACATTAATGTTTCTTCGGCGAGGATCTCTTTGCCAATCACTTTCTTCTTCTTTGTTTTTGGAGGAAGCCAGTCAATTTCTTTGGAGGAGGGGTAAAGCAGGTCAACGGGGTGGGGAGGCTTGAAGTTGAACTGAAGACACTTTTGAGAATCTCTCAAAATTTGGGTTCTGATTCTCAAAAATATTTAAAGCTTCTTCCAAAAGAGAAAATCCCTTGGCCAACAATTTTATTTCAAACTTCATTAAAGGAAGAAGTTCTTCCTGTTCTTCTGTTCTTTGTATTTCTTTCCATCTTAATTTCTTTCTAGTTCCATTAAGTTTTCATTCGTTAACTCCCCTCTGAATCAGAATCAAACAGCTTTTCAAAGTCCTCTTTTCCCTAAGTCAAGCTGTAGTTTTTTCATTTATGTCAATGAGACTGTTAACGATTCCCTTTGCCTCCTCTTCCTGATTAAACCCTTTGAAGTCATTGACAAACTGTGAGCATATAGCCTTCCATGCTCCATTCATGTTGATGTCTCTTACTTCACGCCATGCAGCATCAATATTCTTGATTCAACTATAAATACTGTATCATTTCCCAAAGCCACACAAGGTCCACACCAGGTTTCATTTACGTTCAAACGTTTAACCTACAAGGTAAAGGTGAGCATAATATTTCCTAAAATTGACTATTACACCTTGACCCATCGGCTGGATGAGTAAAATTATGTTGGGGGAACATAAATAATTTTCCTAACCAGAAGGAAATCATCAAAGTGCAGCGAGTGGCCAGGGATATTATCCAAAAGTAAGAGAATCTTCAAAGGAATATCATTCTCGCAACAGTATAGCTTGACTTCGGGAACAGTGATGAAAAAACCGCTCTTCTAATACAGCAAGATTCACAAAGGCTTTGTTATTGGACATCCAGATTATGGGTAGAGGGCTTTTCGTGGTGTTTTTGAACACCCCTGGATTTGCAGCACGGTGCACTAAAGAGCAATTTTGGCTTCAAGTCTCCTGATGCGCTGCCACCGAAACAAACATTATTTTGTGATTTGTCATCGAGTGTAGCATGGTAAAGGTCAGTATCTAGGAGCCATAGTATGTTACCGCTGCACTGTAATTTCTTGATACCACATACCAGTTTTCAGGCTACTTTGGACAATTAAAAAGATTTTTGTGAATCTTCAACTGGATATTTGGAACTCAACTTCATTGCGATTTTTGATACTCAACTTAATTGCGATATTTGAAATTCAACTATACAGCTATATTCAAGTATTTGAAGTATTGTGGGTGTTTTAAAAACATCTCTGCTAAGTGAGTATTAGCACAGTTCCAGCTCTAAGAGGGTCAGCAAGAGCGTAGCTCTTAACCCTTAAACACATAAGCGGTATTTCAGAAATCGTCTCCGGTATGCTGGCGGGTTTCGGGAGTGAGCGCCGAAGCTGAAAAAAAACTTTTTTCAAAAATTCACAGCACGCTTATTTTCAAGATTAAGAGTTCATTTTTGGCTCCTTTTTTTGAAGTTGCCTGAAGTTTAGTATGCAACTATCAGAAATGAAAAAAATATCATTATCATATAAAAATATTGGAATATATGACAGTGCAAAAAAAATTTCATATATAAGTGTATACAAATCGCACTGTGAGCAAAACAGTTAAAGCTAATGAGTTAAATCTTTTTCGTTGCATTGTACACTAAATTGCGATCATTTTGGTACATAACACATTGTAAAACAATCAAAGCAACACAGAGAAAATATTATCACAAAATGATGCATGAATTCGTAACGTGCGGACATAAAAATGTATTTTTAAAATATTCACCATAAATCGAAATATTGTGCTAGAGACTTCCAGTCTGTTGCAAAGGAAAGGTAATTGATTGAATATTACTAGCCTGTAAGGGTTTTTGCTTACAAATTGCATTTTTTAACCATATCGGTCGAGTCAAAGTTGACAGACAGAATGTCGAATTATTTTATTTATCGTGATTTATATGCAAATATTTCAAAATTAATATAAGCTATGACTATGAATTATTTTTTGTTGTATTCTAAATGAAATTTCGCACATTTTCATATATGAAACTCTGTGTGACGGCTAATATGAAACGGTGCAAATATTAAAACAATGCGACTCAAGCATTTCGGAGATTTGCCGCCGAGATTCCGCGTGCGGAGGGAAGGGAAAAGATTTTTTCAAAAAATTCACCATAAATCGAAATATTGTGCTAGAGACTTCCCGTTTGTTGCAAAATTAAGGAAAAGGATTGAATATTACTAGAATGTAAGAATTTTAGCTTAAAATTGAGTTTTTCGAACATTTCGGTCGAGTTAAATTTGACCAAATGTCGAACTATTTCTATCTATCGTGATTTCTATACAAATATTTCAAAAATGATAAAAGCCACAACCATGAGTTATTTTTTGTTGAATTCTACATGAAATTACGCACATTTTCATATATAGAAATCTATATAAAGGCTCATATGAAACGGTGCAAATATTACGATAATGTGACTCAAGCATTTCGGAGATTTGCCGCCGAGATACCGCGCGCGGCGGGAAGGAAAGTGTTTTTCAAAAATTCACCATAAATCGAAATATTGTCCCAGAGACTTCCAATTCTTTTCAAAATTAAGATAAATGATGAATATTACTAGACTGTATAAGAGTTTAGCTTACAATTACGTTTTTCGAGCCTTTCCGGTCGAGTCATGACCAAATGTCGAATATTTTCTATTTATCGTGATTTATATGCAAATATCTCAAAAATGATAAAAGCTGCGACATGAGTTTACTTTTGTTGTAATTTACATGAAATTGCGCACATTTCATATAATAGAACTCTATATAACGGCTAATATGAAATGGTGCAAATATTACGGCAGTGTGACTCAAGTATTTCGGAGATTTGCCGCAGAGATACCGCGCGCGGAGGGAAGGAAAACGTTTTTTTTTTTTCAAAAATTCACCATAAATCGAAATATTGTGCTAGAGACTTCCAATATGTTTCAAAATTAAGACAAATGATTGAATATTACTAGACTGTAAGAGTTTTAGCTTTCAATTGCGTTTTTCGACCATTTCGGTCGAGTCAAAGTTGACCAAACGTCGAAATTTTCTATTTATCGTGATTTATATGCAAATATTTCAAAAATGATAAATGCTACAACCATGAGTTATTTTTTGTATTCTAAATGAAATTGCGCACATTTTCATATATAGAACTCTATATAAAGGCTAAAATGAAATGGTGCAAATATTACGACAATGTGACTCGAGCATTTCGGAGATTTGTGGCCGAGATTCCGCGCGCGGACGCAAGGAAAATGCTTTTTTCAAAAATTCACCATAAATCGAAATATTGTGCTAGAGACTTCCTATTTGTTTCAAAATTAAGATAAATGATTGAATATTACTAGACTGTAAGTGTTTTAGCTTACAATTGCGTTTTTCGAACATTTCGGTCGAGTCAAAGTTGACCAAACGTCGAATTTTTTCTATTTATCGTGATTTATATGCAAACATTTCAGAAATGATAAATACTATAAACATGATTTATTTTTTTTGTATTCTACATGAAATTGCACACATTTTCATACATAGAGGGAAGGAAAATACTTTTTTCAAAATTTCACCATAAATCGAAATATTGTGCTAGAGACTTCCAATTCGTTTCAAAATTAAGATAAATCATTGAATATTACTAGACTGTAAGAGTTTTAGCTTTCAATTGCGTTTTTCGACCATTTCGGTCGAGATAAGTTGACTGAATGTCGAAATTTTTCTATTTATCGTGATTTATATGCAAATATTTCAGAAATGATAAATGCTACGACCATGAGTTTTTTTTTTGTATTCTACATGGAATTGCGCAAATTTTCATTTATAGAACTCTAAATAAAGGCTAATATGAAACGGTGCAAATATTACAACAATGTGACTCAAGCATTTCGGAGATTTGTGGCTGAGATACCGCGCACGGAGGGAAGGAAAAAGTTTTTTTTAAAAATTCACCATAAATCGAAATATTGTTCTAGAGACTTCCCATTTTATTTCAAAATAAAGATAAATGATTGAATATTACTAGAATGTTAGATTTTTTGCTTAGCCAAAAATGCCAATATATATATATATATATATATATATATATATATATATATATATATATATATATATATATATATACATTATACACACACACACACACACACACACACACACATATATATATATATATATATATATATATATATATATATATATATATATATATATATATATATATATTATATATAGGATGTATATATATATATAGTATATATATATATATATATATATATATATATATATATATATATATATCTATATATATATATATATATATATATATATATATATATATATAGATACGTATAATTATACTATGATCTATATATAATATATATACTTTCTATTATATATATAATATATACGTCGATATAATATATATAGATATATATATATATATATATATATATATATTATTATCTATATGTATCTATTATATATTATATAATAGATTATATATATATTAATATATATATATATTATAAATAAATTATATGCATCATATAATAATTACAAAATTTTTTTATTCTGGTACGAATACATAACTAACAGGAATGCAGGTGAAAAAATTTTCTTTTTGCATAAAATGAAATAATATAAAAAAAACATGAATAAATACAGATATGTAAAAACTTGTAATAAATATAAAACTAAATATAAAATCAATGCAAAATACTCACACATAATGCTGACTCTTCGTTCTACTCTTGTTGTCTCCCTCCTCCATTGAAGAGTCTTGCATTTTTTTCCTCTCGACATGATGAGGTACAGGTGGAGGAGGGAGACGCGTGCCCTTACTGCTGATGGGCCGCCGCCCTTCAGCGGCCCTCTGCACCCTCTGTTGTCCCAAGGGCAGGCGCACTCCAATATATGACCGCAGTGTGGTACTTAGGGTCACACTCCCCGAACCTTCAAAGAGCTATTGCAAGTGCGACAGAAGAACCGGGTGTCTCTCCTTCTGACATTCATATGGCACACCCGGCACCTTTTCTTCCTGCGCCCTTCTAGGAGCTCCAGTGTGTGATCCCCTAGCTGCAGCCGACACACAGGGTCCACTATCCGACGAGAAGTCGGAATCTGAGCGTGGGCGGGATCACCAAGGGAGGCAGCAGCAGGGGCGGCGGCAGCAGTGGCAGGAGCAGAACGACCGAAGTTGGCCCTCCTAACATCTGCCCTTTCCTCTAGGGGCAGATCTAGAGCTCGGGGCAGGGGGGCGGTGATGGAAGGCCACTCATTGGGATTAAAGTTGATGAGGGCATTCCCAGCCACCTCGAGAAACTGGATGTGGGACAACCTCCGGAGATCCAAATTGTAATACCCACAGTAGAGGATGTAGGCATTCTGGAGGGCCAACTGAAGAATGTATTTGAGGAGCTTCTGTGTCCACCTCCTGGTTCTCCTGGTGAAGGGATAATACTGGATGAGTTGATCAAAGAGATCAACTCCTCTCATATGCCTGTTGTGGTGCCCAATGACAGTAGGCCACTGGACACGAAACTCCTCATACGTAACTTGGCCCTGCCGACGTGTCTTCTTCCGCTGGACGACCTCTTCTTAGATGGTCTCATGACTCGTCGTAATCATGGGGACGAGTCAGACCCCTTCCAACAGATGTCGCAGACAGCTCCCTTCCGCTGCCACTCTGTCTCTCCTCTTGCCAGATGTTGCGGCTAGCTAGCAAACCTCTTGAGTACATTCGAGGCCCCACGCACCAACCGAAGGGTACCACTGACGTGCACACCTGCTTCATACAGTTCCTGGGCCAGGGATACCGAGTTATAATAATTATCCATAAACAGGTGGTATCCCTGGTTACGGAAATGATCCACAAGACCGAACACAGTGTCACTCAGCATGGAGAAGACCCCGAAATACACCAAGAATTCCACGATGTATCCAGTGTTGGATTCCATAATAAAAAAAAGTTTCACTCCATATTTCTTCGGCTTCTTGGGGTTATACACTTTAATGCTCAGACGTCCTTTGTAAGGCATCATCCCCTCATCCAAAGAAAGGTTCTTGCCAGGAACCATGAGAAACTGGCACCGTTCACGAATGTAATCCAACACTGGGCAGACTAAGATGAGGTGATTGGGGGTATCCCGGGGTATGGCCTTTTGGTTGAAGGCATTGAAATACCTGTCCAACGCCAGGAAACTATCACGGGCCATAGTGCCGGGCACATTGGGTGTACTTAAAAAAATTCCCGCCCCCAATATTGCCTGACGTCGGCAGCAGGCATCATTCCAAAAAAAAAATGTGGAGCCCCAAAAAATGCGCCATGTCTGTGAGGTTGCAGCCCCGCCAGCGATACGACAACGCCGTCCGTAGTTCGTCACGGCAGTACGAGCGTAGTCCGCCGCCGTCTCTGCTACCAGGTATTCCAGCAATTCCCACGTAAAAAACAGCTGAATGAACCCCAGAGTAGTGAGAGGAACAGGTACGGTGAGCCCAGGTGCTGCTGTGAATGGGTGCATGTTAGGTGGAGTAGGGTCCTCCAACCACCCCTCGTTGCTCTCAGACGAACAGGCCTTCACCTTGGCTGGCGCGACGTTGTGACCTTCTACATGCCCATGTGCGCGCACGTGCTCGGGCATGGTTTCGCACTTGAACCCCCCCCACCCCCCCCCCCCCCCCCCCACCCCCCCCCCCCCCCCACTGGCCCATCTCCCTCATTTAGGCTCTCGCTTTCTGTGTCGTCATCGACAACAAAACTAGACGACGACAACTCCTCCTCCTCCTCCTCAGACTCCCCCTCATACGCACTAAAACCACTGAACTCAAACTCAGTTTCAGCATGTGACCCTCGTACGGACATTGGGGGCAAATATTCATCATCACTAACTCGGGAGTGATGTCCTCGTCACTAGATGACCAACCGCCATCAAAATGAGGACTTGTGACCTGCTCCCGATCAAGCTTCAACAAGTAATCGTCTATGTCCTTTGGTTCGAGGCCTCCCAAATGCCTATGAATGCCCCTCAGGACACCCCGATGCTTCCTAGGGGTTGTAAAGGGCACACGATGTGTTGCTTGAACACTTTTGGCCACACAAGGCCGCACGGAACGGCATTGAGAAGCTAGGTCATTTGGGTGCTTGGTCCCTCACCAGCATCCAAGTCCAAAATACATCTCACACGATCCCTCCCGAGAGGTAAAACGCGCCTTTCGTGCTCCGTTTGACATTCAGACATCTCTATGTATGTCTTGTACCACCATAAATACTCAAACTCTCGCAAAAGTTCGGCAAAAGATCGCTCTCGGACGGTGTGTCGCTGATACTTGCTGGTGCGAGAAGAAAGCATTTCGCGCATGCACACATGGGTAACGCTTGTAAACAAAACAACAGCTTGATCCGTGAACTCCCAGCTTCCCTCAAGGCATGTGATTCAAAAGTTTTTGCCTAGTAGGCCTATAACTATTTTTCCGCAAATTTTTAAAAACTATTTTGCTCCGACATAGCATACGTCAATTAAGCACCTGACAGACAATTTTCGTCGACGTTTAACACGTCCAATAGGCATTTAAAGGTTAAGAGAAACTAAACACTGAGTGGTAAAACTACAAAAGAAAAGGTGTCAATAGCTCTAATGAATTATTTATCAGATTTAACAGATTAACAGTATCTATGATACTTCAGAATAAAAGAGCGGGTCACAGCATGTCTTCCAGTCACAAGTTACATCCATACTACATAAACTTCATGGAATCAATATGAACTGAACTCTGCAAGAGGGAACTGGTTATTTCTCTGTGTGCGTGTGTGTGTGAGAGAGAGAGAGAGAGAGAGAGAGAGAGAGAGACCTTACCTTACCTTACAGACATTACATCTTGTTCGGGTTGCCCCCAGGTCCCTCAGTGTGAGGCACCTCTAATATCTACCAGAGAGTTGCTAATGCATTTTCCGGTATATTTTGCATTTTCCAATCTTGGATGGTCTGAGATGAAGCTTACTCTTAAATACATCTATGCTCACTCCTGATATATTCCTCAGATGAGCTGGCAACGCATTGAATAGACGTCGCATTATCGATGCTGGTGCGTAGTGGATTTAATGTCCTGTGTGCTTTCCTTAGTTTTCCTGGTATAGTTGGGCACTATTCATCTACCTCTGCTTGCTCTTTCTGATACTTTTAGCTCCATGATGTTTTCGGCAATTCCTTCTATCTGTTTCCATGCCTGAATTATCATGTAGCGTTCTCTTCGCCTTTATAGACTATATAATTTTAAGGATTGTAGTCTTTCCCAGTAGTCAAGATCCTTAACTTCTTCTATTCTAGCTGTAAAGGACCTTTGTACACTCTCTATTTGTGCAATATCCTTTTGATAGTGTGGGTACCATATATTGCAATATTCAAGTGGACCACAAACATACGTTTTATAAAGCATAATCATGTGTTCAGCTTTTCTTGTTTTGAAGTGCCATAACAACATTCCCATTTTTTCTTTGCATTTTGCCAATAGAATTGCTATTTGATCATTGCATAACATGTTCCTAGGTCTTTAATTGCTTCCTTATTTGTGATTGTCTCGTTATTAGGCCCCCTATATGCATATAGCTTTCGTTCTCTGTCTCCATAATTTATCGATTCAAATTCATCAAAGTTAAAAACCATCCTATTTACCTCTACCCATTCATATACTTTGTTAAGGTCTCTTTGTAGCGCGTTCCTATCTTCATCACAAGTAATTTCTCTACTTATTCTTGTGCCATCGGCAAAACTACTCGCTACCGAGTCCTTAATATTACTGTCTATGTCTGCAATCATAATAACAAACAGCAATGCAGCTAGCAACATACCTTGTGGCACACCGGGTATCACCTTAGCTCCATCCGATTTCTGATCGTTTGCAATAACTATCTGTTTTCTGTTCCATCTTCCTACTTTGTCCACTATATTATGTTTTATCATTTTCTTCTCTAATATATGATGGTCTACCTTGTCAAAAGAGAGAGAGAGAGAGAGAGAGAGAGAGAGCACTTCATCCCTCTTAGCTGTTTAGGTCAACAAGCTCGGAAAAATTTTCTTGCACAGAAATAAACAGTTCCCTCTTGTGGAGTCAGTTCCTATTGATAACATAAAGTCTATGTAGTGTAGCTTTAACTTTAACTGGAAGTTTAACTGGAAAACAAAACAATTATTGCCGTCAATAATCATCAAAGATTATTTCGTTATTTCTCTGACCTGATTTTAGCAAAGTAATATTTTTGCCAAAATACACAATGTCGATCTGTTATAAATCTCTTTAAGATTACAGTTGAACCTTGTATAAGATTGGGTTGGAATAGATTGGGTTGCATTCCATCATCACCAGTCAAAAGGGTTTACATCTTAAGTCGATGTAACCTTCCCATTCCATAACCCTATATCAACATATGGTTGGGATTCCCTGTTGTTTGTCGCCAATGCTGTTATGGGTGGCCGCCCTCTGCATTTTTTTGGGAACGCACAGGGACCTCTGCAGTTTCTGGTGTTTTTCCAGAATCGTCGGTGGAAATAACACCAGGCTGGATTCGTCTGCGCCCTCTGCTGCTGCGGTGGCGCCTTTTTTCTGTATGTGGTGTATGTATCCCTCTCCTCAACTTTTTCTCTTATCAGGCTGCATGATGCAGGTGCTCTGGCATGCTTGGAGGTCTTGGTGGCCTCGTGGAGTTTATGCGCGATGCTCACCAATTTCTCCATTGGAAGTGTGTTTGCCTCTGTGATTTGTGCCCTCACCTCCTGAGGAAGGCATTACAGGAATATTTCTTGTGATAGGCTGATCTCCCTTCTTTTGCCGAATTTGTTGCAGTCTGGCAGCATCAGGAGACATCGTAGTTCATCCCAGACATCTTTGGATGATGCGTACCCCAGGGGCTGGTTCATCAGGTCCAGGGCACGTTGGGCTCTCTCTGGGACAGGCATGGAGTAGATCTCGGTGAGCTTCCTGCAGAAGTCTTCATATTTGATATTTTCTGGCTGCGCATCTAGCCAAGTGGTAATTTTATTAAACACTTCCTCAGGTAGCGTCGTCATGGTGATATCTGCTATGATTTCTTCATCCGTGATCTTGGCTACACGGAAATGTACGTCAGTCTGCAGGAACCATGATGCAGTATTTTGCCACGAGAATAGTGGCAGCTTTATCACCTGAAGTATTGCAGTTTTTGATGGTGACAGGGAAATGCTGAGGATCTGTGAGTCCTTGGCTTGACTTTCGAGTTAGGTGTCTGGCATTTTGACTCTCACACCAAAACGCGAATTAAGCACCGTATTTAGTCTGTTAATGGTGTTCAGGGTTCATCAAAAGTCAAAACTATATGCCATGTGATTCCATTAATGACTTTCTGAATTCGGTCAATGTGGCCAAACCGTTCGAACACGCCAGAACATACCTGGGGAGGTACACCGTAATTAGTCCGTTAGTGGCGTGGGTGGTTTTTCGAAGAAGGAACTTTCAGAAACCTAAACTTTGTTGCTATATGGTTCCATTAAAGGCTTCTGAAGGTAAGCGTGGCCATAGTGAGTCTGTTAATGCTGAAGCCAAAACCGCTGTTTACCATCACTCCTCGGGTCACCAGTTGTGAGGTCACAATGAGACAGAACTGAGTATACTGATTTATTATGTTGTTTAAGCTGGCTTATGCCAGCACGGGCTCTTGCTCCTAAAGCAGCCCATAGATATTACGATTTATTACCTGGGCACGAGGTATACATTGCAGTGTGCGAACGGAAATGGAATGCCTGACCTCCGAGTCTCGCGACCCACACACAGACAGAGAAGACTTTGTGTTCCTTAGCAGTTAATGAAATGACAATAATATAATACATAATGGACATACATTGATGAATTATGTATCTACCTCTCCTAGCTCTTGTCCTAATAGCTCTCGTAACTTTGCCACCAAATCACTCACCTCATTTACACTCCTGCCAAACTCCTGAAGAGACTCATTCATACTGCCAACCACGTCCTTACTACTTGATTCCCTTCTTGCCGAAATCTCACTAAACCCTGACAATTCAAACCCACACACACTATAAGTATCTTTCCTTCCCTCAAAGTCATCTGTATTACACGTCTTATCCACCATTTTTACCCTAATACTAACCCCTCTATCATGCAGTTCACGTTTCTCCCTTTCCTTACCTTCTTCCACTTTCTTCCATACTCAACCAACACTGACTGCCGATCTTCCAGACCCATTTGCTCAGTGATACTCGGCTCACATTTATTTACTTTCAACCACTCACTTATCGCACTCTCCTGAACATACTGTCGCATACTAGAGGACCCACCTGACTGAATCCCCTTAACGCCTAGTTTCCCAAATTCCCAGCCGACTCATCCTCTTTTGCTTACACACACTCACATGAACTTTGCACACAGCTCCTTACACATCCAGTATTATGCCCACTCTTTCCACAATTACCACAAACCTTGTTCGCACGGGTACCCCGACATCCATTCACTATATGCCCTATCTGCCACACCTGTATCATTTAATATACCCCTCTCTTTCTTACACTCACTCACTAAGTGGCCCGTTTGCCCACACCTGAAACACGCCCTTAACACCCACCGAGATTCATTCTTCCTGTGTCCTGACTTACTACATCTGTAATACTGCTGTTCTCACTCACAATTCCCTACTCTTCCAACACTCGCACTCCTATCTCTTTTAGGGCTAACTACACTCATGTTACTTGCTCTAACGCTTCTATCAACCACTCGCTCTGCCATTCGCCTTAGCCCTTCTAAAACTGCCTCCCTATAGCTTTTAAACTCTGGTATAACCTTAGCTACTTCAGTCCTAACACTAACACTTCTACCCTCTTTCATACACCTATCTAACTCATAATCCTCTACTATTTCTAAAATGTCATTCCACATTAACCTTTCATTCGTCCATGGCATTTTCTCCTTACGTTTTAGATTCATAAACTTGTCTACGCTCTCTGGTACACTCGCCAACAACTTTCGTACTAACTCCTTACACTCCTTTACCCCTTCATCCCTAAACTTTTTCCTAGCTAATGTTTCCAACCTGCACACATACATCGACAATGGCTCACCAACATTCATTCTTGCCTCTTCAAAAATCTTGCTTTCTCCTATGTCTAACACTACTCTTTATTCTCTTTGCCTGTTCCACAATCCTGCCTTTCACACTCTCATACGGCACATTCCTTACTCATCATTACCCGATACATAGTCAACAAAAATCCCGTCAAGAAGTTACCTAACTCTCTTGCCCAGACTCTGTTATCCCCATACTTAGGCTCACAATACTTCTCATATTACTTAAAAAAGTGCCCTATGTCCCTACTACCATATTCCTCGTACTGTGCATCCATACTCTTGACTACTCTCTTCTTACCCTTCTTCTTTGTACCCACCTGTTTCCACTCACCGCTTTCTCAATGACTCTCAGCCCTTTCCCCAACGTATACAGTCCTAGTCTCATCCTGTCCATCATCCTTACTAGCCTTCTTTCCCTTAGTCTTCTTCTTTTCCTCAGCCCCCTTCTTATTCTTGTCCTCAGGTTTATCCTTATCCTGTGTCTTCCCCTTCTCTCCCTTACTTATCACAACCAAATCACCTTCATCACTCGTACTCTATCCACTTGCTCTTCCACTTTCTGTACCACTCCTGGCCCGTCACAAGACCCAGTAGGTCTACGTCCTACTGCTCCCTCTCCCATGAATCCCTTCATTATCTCCTGCACTGCATTCATCGTTACTCCGAATTTTTAGTCTATTTTCTCAACCATGCACTGCATTCACCATTACTTCGAATTTTTCGTTCATTTTCTCAACCATTCTCTCTTCCACTCCTTTCACCTCTTCTTTCATTTCCACTTTTGCACTCCAAAGCATTCCGCTAATTCGCTCTTCAGCTCCTCACACTCTACCCTCAACCTATCATTCTCCACTTCCAACCTTTCCTTAGCTTCCCTCGCCAACTGCAACTCCTCCTTCAGCCTCTCCATCTCCTTCAATCCTTCCATCCTCCCTTTCTCTACCAATCACAAAACTCACTACCCCAATCGTCCTGCAGCCACTGCACTAGCAGTCCCTGTTCGGGCACCAAAAATTCAATGTGGTGGGATCACAAGCTCAAAAAACAAGCGAGCAAAATCCGCCCTACCATTCTGGCTGCCAAACTCCCCCTCAGCCACATTTTCCTCTTTACACTACGGAGTTCACGCAAGGCAATTGACCTACCTACACACAGAACAAAAAACACAATACATGTACTCATCTAACTCCAGATACTCAGGGCGAGGAGCTGTATTGTCCACTGGATACAACCGTCATAACACACAGCCAACAAAGACAACAACCAAGAATCACAACCCCACAACTCAACAACACCCAAGGACCACAACTCAACAACACAACAAACAAGGATTACAACCACAACAAAAGACCACTGCACAAACAATCACTAACACAAAAAAACAACAACACAACAAGCCAACACACACACCCACTAACAACACCAAGAAATCACAACAGCTCACCAACAACAACCCTCAACAACTCATAGCCACAACAACTCACATATTACTAAACAGAAACTCATAAGCACAACGAATCTAAAAACACAGGCACAACAACTCTAAAGCAAACAATATCAAACTTAACAAAAACTAAACATCAAATCAATAACACACAACTTAACTGACTTTCAATGCCTTCAACACTCTTCATAGACTGCTGCCGACACTTCCTACCATCACAGGCTCTGACTAAAGACTGACTCAAAACTTAGAACTCTGATCATAACAATCAACCCCAACCGCACCAGCAGACAACCCAGAACTCACAAAAAGCCAATTCAATCGCTAACCATCTATCCACCAATTACTCTCTCTCTCTCTCTCTCTCTCTCTCTCTCTCTCTCTCTCTCTCTCTCTCTTAAGGAAAACCAAAACACAAACACATACTACACGATCTCAACAGTAATACAAACCACGAAACTCTCTCTCTCTCTCCTCAAGGATGTCAAATGGAACTCTCATAACTCCTCCATAGTGGAATGAGGAGGATGGTTAGTTGCAATTGGTCTGATAAACGTTGGACTTAACATCTGCTGAGCATAATTTTCTCTAACACTGTGCACAGCCGCTATGAATGAAAATTGCACACTATGCCAGTAAATACAGTAATTTGCATCCTTTGGATGGCATCTGCTTAATCATTCATAGCTGCCATCTCATTTCAGCAAAAATAAGCTCATCCTCATTAGGTGATAAGAATCTGTTATATCTATAATTATTACAAAATTGTTCATTTACTTTGAAATCGTAAGAAAGTAACCTATGCATAGGTCTACCTATGCAATAGAATTGTCGCTTGAACGCTTACTGGAAGTTTGGGAGAAATAAGGTTTAGGCCTAATGCGAGCAAAGAAGCAAAAGGTTATAGGATCCTGTCAGCAAGAAATGATAATAAAAAGGCTTAAACTTATCCTGATTAATAATAATATACTTTCTTGAAAACTATTTTGTCCCCTGTCCGTTTTTTATTATTCGCGATTCTTTTCATGAGGAACAGAACCAGAGTTTCGGAAATGATTGTCAACAGACTAAGTTGTACAGCACAATATGCTTTTAGCAACATTGTTTGCGCTTCTTGCTATGATCGTTACATGTCATCTTCCTGCCACATTTTGTTTCTAAAACCTCATTAATATAGTCAAAAGTTGATAAGGTATCGAACGTCTATGAAGTTTGGTTCCTTTACGAGAGAGAGAGAGAGAGAGAGAGAGAGAGAGAGAGAGAGAGAGAGAGAGAGAGAGAGAGAATCAATGTTTTTCTACTTTAATCCAGTTACACAAATTCATTTGCTCAATTCTGCTACCAATTCATTTGCTCAATTCTGCTACCAATCGAAGGATTGTTAAACTGGATGTTTGCCCAGTCAGTTCCGTAGAGGGCGTGTCTTCTAATGCTATCAAACCACGCCCAGTACCTTTTTACAAAATGTTTCAATAATATGCTAATAATTAACAGCCTCTGTGTTCACTCGGTCTGCCTATGGCCGCAGTTCGTCTGTTTCACTGAAGAAGCGAAGTCGCCTTTTCTTCTTGCTCACCGGGAAGGAAGTTTATCAAATTCAAATGTTTGGCGGAAGAGGAGCCTGTGTCAGGCTATTGAAGTTGTGGGTGGTGGTGATGAAGTTGATAGGTGGTATGTCCCTTTCCACAATCCTGAATTGCTTTGGAACTCTCTGGAAAGAAGAACCTGCTTCTCAGGTCTATGGGTCTAAGCATGTCAGCAACCTGCAGACTCAAAGCCAGACAAATCCTGCGCTCAGAATTTATTTCTTAAAAAAGAATTGTTTCACCATATGGTCAGCTATTATGCTGCTCTTCTACTTCCTCTTCTGTGTTTCAAGTGTTATAAGTGTCACCATAATGGCTGCAGAAGGGTATTTCACTGTTACTCAGATACAAGACGGAGTTCGAGCGGTTTCGACAATGATGGCTTTGTTCACATTTATGGCGTTATTAGCTTACATGGTCTCCAACAGCAAGGGACTTAAAAATCTCACGCTTCAATTATACGTAACAATACAAAATTTGGTCACCGAAACCAGATGGGTAGAACACAAACTCTTTTTCTTGGGTGTCCTCACCCTTGTGTGTACAGAGTTGACAATAATAAAATTGTATGCTGAATCAATTGGGGCTATTGATCATTACTTGAGTCTTAGCATTTTTTTTGCCACCAATGCACTTTCTGTGTTTCTGATGTCCACTTACAGCTTAGGATTTTATATCGTTGGGTCCAGTCTTTCTGCTGCTATCAAGAGCCTCAACGAAGCGACGGAAAAAGAGTGCAATCACACAGAGACCAGCACTTCAACACACTGCGCTTGGGTTCGAAACGACAGACCAACAATTATGACAGCCAAAAATCTGAACATCAGGAAGAGGCTGAAAATGACGGCAGAAATATACCTGAAAATGACAGAACTGAAAATGTGTCAGGAAATGAACATTGAGTACTTTTCCATTCCTATCCTCTTGACTTTCGCGTTGGTAGTGTTGTATTCCTTGTTAAATATCTATGCGGTGGCATCCATGGACATGCACACCAATTATGAAGATTTGATTGCCTACTTTTCATATAACTTACACACACTCGTCGTTCTGTGCTGTACTCCTGATTACATTACAACTCAGGTAAGATGTATAACAAATTTTAGATCCAGGAATATGAGCTTTTAATAATGAATCCCGGGGTCATGTTGAATTTTAATTACAGAGTAAAACTTATCATGAAATGCTGTAAACTTTAAAATATACATTAAGAGTAAAGAGTGAAAATTGGTTTAGGAAGTATCACTTCAGTAGTCTTTCCATTAAAACCACTGAACTATTCACAAGTCATGGGTAGCCTAGACCTAGATAGATTCGGACAGTCAGATTCTGGAGGGCGCATTTCATCCAGAGTTTTTCATTAATTTAATGTTGTCCGGAGAATGCTATAGAAATCCAGAATACAGCTTGCAATTCCCTGTAAGACACATCTCAATTCCAATTGTAATTTTAACCTCAGCTCTGGCTTGTATTATTTGTACCCTTGTATAAGTAAAATGTTTAAGAATGATCTTAAAGATAAAATTACAGATATTTTCAAAAAATTTTATTGTTTACCAAAATGACATTTAGTGAACTGTGCTTTTATAAAAAAAAAAATTTTTTGGTGGTCAGTCACCACCCTGTGTAATCTTTTAATTGTCTTGTCCCTGCTTCTGAGCAGTTGGACTTAATCTTTTGTAAACCTCTTAAATTGTACCGCTGCTTTGGGTAGGTCTACTAATTCTTCAAGTGTGTTGGATTCCGCATACATATTTTCCTTTGTAATCACCATCTGTCATTTATACTAGCTTTCTTTGTAAAATTACTTTCATATTCATATCAGTCTGCTTAGTAAAGGACAAGAAGTCGAAAGGCCTTACAGCAGTTACTCCATTGTTTCACTTTCCTTCGTGGATTTTGCTTTCATTTATATATTTATCACGTTCCAAATGCTCGTGATTCACTTATGCATACATACATACATACACACGCGTATACATACACACACACACACACACACACACACACACACACATATATATATATATATATATATATATATACATATATATATATATATATATATATATATATATATATATATATATATATATATATATATATAAACATATATATATATATATATATATATATATATATATTATATATATGTGTGTGTAAATGTGTGTGTCTGTGTCTCTGTGTTTGTGTACTATAGGTAGTCCTTGACATCCACTGTTTCGAGTTGCGATATTTCGAAGATATGATGGCGACACCAATTACGATATTTCGAAGTTACGATGGCGACACCAATTACGATATTTCGAAGTTATGATGGTGACACCAATTACGATATTTCGAAGTTACGATGGCAATACCGATATGACAATATTGAAAATATTTTCAATCTCGCTCGACGAAGAGCTCAGAACTCGCTTGAAGAAATGAAGACTTCTGATCATCTGAAGGCGTGGAAGGAAGGAAGGAGGCAACGAAAGATATGATTGGGATTTGGAAAAATCCGCTAAAAGTTTATGTGAACCCATTTAAGGGTTCCATAAGGATGAAGCAGTTGAGAAAATTAATACAAAGATTGTGTGACTTGGGAAAAGTTGAGATTCAGAACTTGAAGAGGAAGATATCCAACAACTCATAGATGTAGCCTACAACATGTCGAACTAATGGCGGAAGATTTCACTGAACTTCCAGAAGAGAGAAAAAAGCAGCAAAGGAAGAAGAAATTCAAGAAGAGCCAGAGCAGAGGTTTTCGACGAAAACAATGGCAGAAGCATTTGCATCAAATGAACATGGAATGAAACTTTTCAGTAAAATGGATACGAACTTGGAACGATTCGCTTGGATGTTACATAGTCATTTATGATGAATGAAAAAAATGCACTGTGCAAGATACATGGGATTACTCCCCTTAAAAAATTACTCCAGTGACATCACCTCCATGACGCCTTCCACCACATTTGAACCTGAACCCTCTACATTTCGTTTGAACCTGAACCCTCTACATTTCGTACCCCATTTGAACCTGAACCCTCTACATTTCGTACCCCATGTAACAATTAACAGAACACCTAAACTAACAGCTGAAGAGGAGCGAACTGATGAACCTGCTGCTTTACCTTAACCATCCTCCTCTTCCAATATTTAGTTCAACAGAGCCATCAACAGCCTGACATCGTTCAAGTATGCAGCCGACGGACCAAATCTCGGTGACTACAGAACATGTCAGATTCTTGTTTGTGTTATGCAATTTCTCTGTTTGTATTATCATAAGTATTATTCATTGATGCATTGTCTGTGAAGTCTTCAATCTGCATTGAACCTCTAGACCAATTAACAATGGGGTCATCACAACGTGTACACACACACACACACACACACACACACACACACACACACACACACACACACACATATATATATATATATATATATATATATATATATATATAATATATATATATATATATATATATATATATATATATATATATATATATATATATATATATATATATATATCAAATAAGCAAAATCAAGTAAAAGTTCAGTAGCGTTTTCCTCAGACGTATTTCCCATCTGTGTAATGTCCTTCCCTGCATCGTATCTATTTTAGGCCCCTTCGGAGTGTTTTGACATTCGAGCCATTAATGTGAAATCTGGAAGAGTTCCCCCCTTTGTTTGTTTTGTTTGTATGGTGTTTTTACGTTGCATGGAACCAGTGGTTATTCAGCGACGGGACCAACGGCTTTATGTGACTTCCAAACCACATCGAGAGTGAATGTCTATAACCAGAAATACACATCTCTCACCTCTCAATGGAATGGCCGAGAATCGAACTCGCGACCACCGAGGTGGGACGCCAACACCATACCAACCACGCCACTGAGGCGCTGTAGAGAGTTCCCCCATTGAACCCTAGATGATATATGACCTGTCAAACCCTTTCTCCAAGGGAACAGATACCTTCAGAACAAGGTGCGACCCACACTTGTAAATTGCTTTTCAAGCATGCCCCATAACCTCTTCATTGGTAAACAATACCTGTCGGGCAGTAGCTATTGTAGCATAAGAATTCACACCTTTCCCTAACCCAGCTTAACGTCCAGCTCTGGCTTCCAACCAATTCCTCGCTCGATCTTTTGACCCATTAACGATGCCCTCAGGCGCGGCCCTGTCAGCTTTTGACAATTGTCATAATCTCTCTTTCTTCAAACACATGCTCCTTGCCTCCCACCTCTCTAAAATGCGATACTGGCCCAATTGTTGTTTTCAGCGTCGCTATCACTCCTTTGAGAAATCAGGATCACAGCAGGTAGGTGCTGGCTAAGACACCACCACCAATGAGACTCCAGTTTTGCGGGTGGGGCACAAACCCCAAAACTCCACTAACCCCTTTCTGGGTACAAATATGCCCTGCGAAGTTCGTACCCTTGCAGTGCTGTACTGCATAGGCCAAAGCCGCGAAGGAGCACCCGCGACGAGTGATTCACAGTTCAAGTCCGAAAACCTGAGTGCTCAGTCCTACTCCACGCTGCCGCGACTTACGATTACAACCTCACTCTACCGAGTTCAGGACACAGCCATGTTCATGTCACCTGCCGCCTACAGTCACGTGTCATACAAAAAATCTGCAACTCCTCAGGGCCTACTGAGTGCCAGGTTTCCTCCCTGACCTTGCCCACTTCCTACAGTCGAGACCTTTGACTGCCCTAGCCTTGCCCTTGAGAAGATCGCTCTGTCCCAGGACATGACAGGAGGCGTTCACCGCCCTCTGCAGGCATTACCTTGGCTAATAGGTCTCCACTACCATCACAAGTCGCGCTCCTGCTGAGCTCCTCCTGCCTACTTTCCTATTACTTGGCTCCAAGAGTAAGAATCCACTTCACCCACACTACACAGTAAAGCATCACAGCCCCACTGACTTCCATCAGGCCCTTACGACAGTCACTCCAAGGAGATAAGGTAAGACAACTGCAGCTGGCTGCCAGTACTCACCTCTTTATCTTGTGGTCCATCTTTCCTTGCTGCCAACATTCCCCGTGTTCCCATTCCCAGATATTCTTTAAGATTCCAGTTTAGTTATATCCCTTAACTGGTATGTTTTCTTGCCTACTATGTGCTCTCGCCCTATTGTGAAAGTAAATGAGTCAAGTATATTTCCTGTTTTGTTAAATCGTCAGTGTGATAATATTATTGTTGTCATAGATTGCACAATCCAGAACTTGTGTCATTACTGTACATCTTGCAGACCCCTCGCCAGTTGCCCATTGTGTGCCTCGCATTCGCAAACTCTAACAGAACCACCTCAAGTCTAACTATCAGGAAGATCCTGGGGTGCCATCCCTGCAGATAGTGTTAACCTTAATCTACTTTAGTTCGAAATCCCTAGTGTACTCATTCCAGTTACAGTACTGTTTTTAATTGTTAATCGGCATTAGTGTTCTGTTTTAACTTATGATTTAACATAATCCTTAAAGTGCCACAGAGACTGATAGTACTCCTTGTAATTTCCACTCTTCTGATACCCCTATTGAGAATTATAGTACTTATTTGTTTACCGGAGTATATTTAAAATCCTCATCTCTGATGCATTCTATTTTAAGACTACTCAAGTAGGGCTATTTCCTCTCTTTTCTGTTTATATCTGCCTGTCCACCTAGTCATATTTTGGTTAAAATACAAGCGTTGTTGCCTTTGAAAGTAGAAATTTATGGAAGAGTGACCTCACAGAATTGTCGGCATTTAACAATATATGTATATGTGTGTGTGTATATATATATACATATATATGTATATATATACATATATATATATAATATATATATATGATATATATATATATATATATATCGATACAGTAGATCCCCTGTATTCACGGGGAGTAGGCCTGAAACCCCTGAGAATAGCTAAAATCTGCAAATACTTGAAACCACTCTAAAAACACTTGGAGATGCTTATTTTGATTTTGATAGCTAACACACAAAAAACCCTCTAAAAATGCTTAAACCTAAGTATTTTAGTAGATTATGACAAAAAGTGCATTTAGTCACGAAAATATGAAAATACAGTGATTTGTGAATATTTTTCAGTGAAAATTGCCGCGAATATGCGAATTTTCCGCAAATAATGGGTATACTGTATATGGTCCATAAAAGAATCCATGAATAGGCAAACTAGTTACATTCCAAACAGCTCTTAGTATCTTGATTTGTTCGTAAGTACAGTGTGATATAAGTAAAGTCAACACGTACAGTATATTATAGAATACTGTATCAATACAAATGATACATAAAAGTCAAATAAATTGTGGTGATAATACATAGTACATTTTATAAAGTATATACTTTATTCATACAGATGATATATAAAGCCTAAATAAATTGAGATGATAATAGTACAATCTATAAAGTACTTTATTAATACAAATGATGCCTAAATAAATTGTGATCCTAATATAGTTGTTTTTCTTATCTTTGAACCTGGTAGCATAAGCTTAAGTTGATGGATGACAGGAGGAAAGGCAGTGTGAAATTACAGGAGTAGCGGGTTGTCGACATTGTTTTCTTCGGCGAGGATTTCTTTGCCATCAATTTCTTCTTCATTTGAGAAGGAAGCAGTCAGTTGAGGTGGGGAGGCTCTTGAAGTTGAAATGATAACACTTTTGAGAATCTCTCAACATTTGGGTTCTGATCCTCAAAAATATTTAAAGTTTCTTCCAAAAGAGAAAATCCCTCGGCCATCAATTTCATTTCAAACTTCTTTAAAGGAAGAAGTTCTTCTTCCTGTTCTTCTGTTCTTTGTATTTCTTCCCATCTTAATTTCTTTCTAGTTCCATTAAGTTTTCAAACAGCTTTTCAAAGTCCTTTTTCCCTAAATCAAGCTGTAGCTTTTCATTTATGTCAACGAGACTGTAAACGATTCCCTTTGCCTCCTCTTCCTGATGAAGCCATTAACAAACTGTGGGCATACAGCCTTCCATGCTCCATTCACGTTGATGTTACTTACTTCATGCCATGAACATTAAATATCGTATCCATTCCACAAGCCACATAAGGTCACACCAGGGTCATTCACTTCCTTCAATGCTTGCCTATACATACGGTGAGTGTAATATTTCCTATCATTGTTTATTATGCCTTGATCCATCGGCTGGATGGGTGAAGTTATGTTAAAGGGGGTAAATAAACAATTTTCACATCAAGATGGAAATCATTGAAGTGCAGTGGGTGGCCAGGGGCATTATCCAAAATTAAGAGAATCTTCAAAGGAATCCCATTCTCGCGACAGTACAGATTGACTTCGGGAACAAAGTGATGGAAAAACTAGTCTTCGAATACAGCAAGATTCACCCAGGCCTAGTTATTGGTTATCCAGATTACGGTAGAGAGCTTTTTGTGATGTTTTTGAGCGCCCCTGGATTTATAGCATGGTGCACTAAGAGCGATTTTGCCTCAGGTCTCCTGCTGCGTTGCTACCCAAACAAACATTATTTCATGATTTGTCCAAGGATGTCACACGATTTGGTGACAGTCAGCATTCATTGCATGTCACCCTGCTCCACTGCAATTTCTTGAAACCAAACATAAGTTATAAGGCAACTTTGGACAATTAAAAGATTTTTGTAAATCTTCAGCTGAATTCTGAACAGCCTCATGGTGATTTATGAAATTTACCTATACAATTATATCAAGTATTTGAAGTGTTGTGGATGTTTTGAAAGCATGTCTGCTAAGTAAAGTGAGTATTAGTGATGTTCCCAGCCCTTAGAGGTCAGCAAGAGCTTGGCTCTTAAGAGAAACTGGACACTGAGTATTAAAACTACAAAGGAAAAGGTGTCAATAGCTCCGATAAATTATTTATCAGATTTACCAGATCAACAGTATCTATGATTATTCAGAAGAGAAATGATGTTCTCGTAGTGGGTCGCATAATGTCTTTCAGTTACAAGTTGCAAA
>NC_087206.1:25848529-25873529 GCF_015104395.2 Macrobrachium nipponense
TTTGCAACTTGTAACTGAAAGACATTATGTGACCCACTACGAGAACAGCATTTTTCTTCTGAATAATCATAGATATTGTTAATCTGGTAAATCTGATAAATAATTTATCGGAGCTATTGACACCTTTTCCTTTGTAGTTTTACTATTCAGTGTCTAGTTTCTCTTAAGAGCCAAGCTCTTACTGACCTCTTAGGGCTGGGAACATCTCTAATACTCACTTTACTTAGCAGACATGCTTTCAAAACATCCACAACACTTCAAATACTTGATATAATTGTATAGTTAAATTTCATAAATCACCATGAGGCTGTTCAGAATTCAGCTGAGCTAAAGATTTACAAAAATCTTTAATTGTCCAAAGTTGCCTTATAACTCATGTTTGGTTTCAAGAAATTACAGTGGAGCAGGGTGACATGCTATGAATGCTGACTGTCACCAAATCGTGTGACATCCTTGGACAAATCATGAAATAATGTTTGTTTGGGTAGCAACGCAGCAGGAGACCTGAGGCAAAATCGCTCTTAGTGCACCATGCTATAAATCCAGGGGCGCTCAAAAACATCACAAAAAGCTCTCTACCGTAATCTGGATAACCAATAACTAGGCCTGGGTGAATCTTGCTGTATTCGAAGACTAGTTTTTCCATCACTTTGTTCCCGAAAGTCAATATACACATATATATGTATATATATATATATATATATATATATATATATATATATATAGTATGTATATATATATATATATATATATATATATATATAATTAATTTATATATATATATATATCTATATATATATATATATATTATATATATATATTGATACAGTAGATCGATCCCCTGTATTCACGGGGAGTAGGCCTGAAACCCCTGAGAATAGCTAAAATCCGCAATACTTGAAACCACTCTAAAAACACTTGGAGATGCTTACTTTGATTTTGATATTTAACACACAAGAAACCCTCTAAAAATGCTTAAACCTAAGCATTTTAGTAGATTATGACAAAAAGTGCGTTTAGTCACGAAAATATGAAAATTCAATAATTTGTTAATATTTTTCAGTGAAAAGTTTCATTCCATGTTCATTTGATGCAAATGCCTCTGCCATTGTTTTCGTCGAAAACCTCTGCTCTGGCTCTTCTTGAATTTCTTCTTCCTTGCTGCTTTTTTTCTCTCTTCTGGAAGTTCAGTGAAATCTTCCGCCATTAGTTCGACATCTTGTAGGCTACATCTGAGAGTTGTTGGATTCTTCCTCTCTTCAAGTTCTGAATCTCAACTTTTCCCAAGTCACACAATCTTTGTATTAATTTTCTCAACTGCTTCATCCTTATGGAACCCTTAAATGGGTTCACATAAAAAACTTTTAGCGGATTTTCCAAATCCCATTCATATCTTTCGTTGCCTCCTTCCTTCCTTCCACGCCTTCAGATGATCAGAACTCTTCATTTCTTCAAGAGAGTTCTGAGCTCTTCGTCGAGCGAGATTGAAAAATATTTTCAATATTGTCATATCGGTATTGTCATCGTAACTTCGAAATATCGTAACTGGTGTCACTATCATAACTTCGAAATATCGTAATTGGTGTCGCCATCGTAACTTCGAAATATCGTAATTGGTGTCGCCATCATAACTTCGAAATATCGTAATTGGTGTCGCCATCGTAACTTCGAAATATCGCAACTCGAAACAGTGGATGTCAAGGACTACCTATAGTACACAAACACACAGGCACAGACACACACATACACACATGTACATACATACATACATATATATATATATATATATATATATAATATATATATATAATATATATATATATATATATATATATGTGAGCATTTGGAACGTGATCAAATATATAAATGAAAGCAAAATCCACGAAGGAAAGTGAAACAATGGAGTAAACGCTGTAAGGCCTTTCGACTTCTTGTCCTTTACTAAGCAGACTGATATGAATATGAAAGTAATTTTACAATGAAAAGTCTCGTATAAATGACAGAAGTGATTACAAAGGAAAATATGTATGCGGAATCCAACACACTTGAAGAATTAGTAGACCTACCCAAAGCAGCGGTACAATTTAAGAGGTTTACAAAAGATTAAGTCCAACTGCTCAGAAGCAGGGACAAGACAATTAAAAGATTATACAGGGTGTTGACTGACCATAAAAAAAAATAAAAGCACAGTTCACTAAATGTCATTTTGGTAAACAATAAAATTTTTTGAAAATATCTGTAATTTTATTTTAAGATCATTCTTAAACATTTTACTTATACAAGGGTACAAATAATACAAGCCAGAGCTGAGGTTAAAATTACAATTGGAATTGAGATGTGTCTTGCAGGGAATTGCAAGCTGTATTCTGGATTTCTATAGCATTCTCCGGACAACATTAAATTAATGAAAAACTCTGGATGAGATGCGCCCTCTAGAATCTGACTGTCCGAATCTATCTAGGTCTAGGCTACCCATGACTTGTGAATAGTTCAGTCGTTTTAATGAAAAGACTACTGAAGTGATCTTCCTAAACCAGTATTATGACAATTTTCACTCTTTACTCTTAATGTATATTTTAAAGTTTACAGCATTTCATGATAAGTTTTACTCTGTAATTAAAATTCAACATGACCCCGGGATTCATTATTAAAAGCTCATATTCCTGGATCTAAAATTTGTTATACTTCTTACCTGAGTTGTAATGTAATCAGGAGTGCAGCACAGAACGACGAGTGTGTGTAAGTTATATGAAAAGTAGGCAATCAAATCTTCATAATTGGTGTGCAGGTCCATGGATGCCACCGCATAGATATTTAACAAGGAATACAACACTACCAACGCGAAAGTCAAGAGGATAGGAATGGAAAAGTACTCAATGTTCATTTCCTGACACATTTTCAGTTCTGTCAGTTTCAGGTATATTTCTGCCGTCATTTTCAGCCACTTCCTGATGTTCAGATCTTTGGCTGTCATAACTGTTGGTCTGTCGTTTTGAACCCAAGCGCAGTGTGTTGAAGTGCTGGTCTCTGTGTGATTACACTCTTTTTCCGTCGCTTCGTTGAGGCTCTTGATAGCAGCAGAAAGACTGGACCCAACGATATAAAATCCTAAGCTGTAAGTGGACATCAGAAACACAGAAAGTGTATTGGTGGCATAAAAAATGCTAAGACTCAAGTAATGATCAATAGCCCAAATTGATTCAGCATACAATTTTATTATTGTCAACTCTGTACACACAAGGGTGAGGACACCCAAGAAAAAGAGTTTGTGTTCTGCCCATCTGGTTTCGGTGACCAAATTTTGTATTGTTACGTATAATTGAAGCGTGAGATTTTTAAGTCCCTTGCTGTTGGAGACCATGTAAGCTAATAACGCCATAAATGTGAACAAAGCCATCATTGTCGAAACCGCTCGAACTCCGTCTTGTATCTGAGTAACAGTGAAATACCCTTCTGCAGCCATTATGGTGACACTTATAACACTTGAAACACAGAAGAGGAAATAGAAGAGCAGCATAATAGCTGACCATATGGTGAAACAATTCTTTTTTAAGAAATAACAAATTCTGAGCGCAGGATTTGTCTGGCTTTGAGTCTGCAGGTTGCTGACATGCTTAGACCCATAGACCTGAGAAGCAGGTTCTTCTTTCCAGAGAGTTCCAAAGCAATTCAGGATTGTACAAAGGGACATACCACTAACAACTTCATCACCCCCACCCACAACATTCAGTAGCCTGACACAGGCTCCTCTTCCGCCAAACATTTGAATTTGATTAAACTTCCTTCCCGGTGAGCAAGAAGAAAAGGCGACTTCGCTTCTTCAGTGAAACAGACGAACTGCGGCCTTAGGCAGACCGAGTGAACACAGAGGCTGTTAATTATTAGCATATTATTGAAACATTTTGTATAAAGGGACTGGGCGTGGTTTGATAGCATTAGAAGACACGACGCCCTCTACGGAACTGACTGGGCAAACATCCAGTTTAACAATCCTTCGATTGGTAGCAGAATTGAGCAAATGAATGTGTAATTGATTAAAGTAGAAAAACATTGATTCTCTCTCTCTCTCTCTCTCTCTCTCTCTCTCGCTCTCTCTCTCTCTCTCTCTCTCTCTCTCTCTCTCGTAAAGGACCAAACTTCATAGACGTTCGATACCTTATCACTTTTGACTATATTAATGAGGTTTAGAAAAAAATGTGCAGGAAGATGACATGTAACGATCATAGCAAGAAGCGCAAACAATGTTGCTAAAAGCATATTGTGCTGTACAACTTAGTCTGTTGACAATCATTTCCGAAACTCCGGTTCTGTTCCTCATGAAAAGAATAGCGAATAATAAAAAAACGGACAGGGGACAAAATAGTTTTCAAGAAAGTATATTATTAATTAATCAGGATAAATTTAAGCCTTTTTATTATTATTTCTTGCTGAAAGGATCCTATAACCTTTTGCTTCTTTACTTACAATAGGCCTAAACCTTATTTCTCCCTAACTTTCAGTAAGCGTTCAAGCGACAATTCTATTGCATAGGTAGACCTATGCATAGGTTTACTTTCTTACGATTTCAAAGTAATGAACAATTTTGTAATAATTATAGATATAACAGATTCTTATCACCTAATGAGGATGAGCTTATTTTTGTTGAAATGAGATGGCAGCTATGAATGATTAATCAGATGCCATCCAAAGGATGACAAATTACTGTATTTACTGGCATAGTGTGCAATTTGTTCCATTCATAGCGGCTGTGCACAGTGTTAGAGAAAATTATGCTCAGCAGATGTTAAGTCCAACGTTTATCAGAACAATTGCAACTGGCCATCCTCCTCATTCCACTATGGAGGAGTTATGAGAATTCCATTTGACAACATCCTTTGGAGAAAGATGTTACTACAAACATCCTAAGATATTGTCAAAAAACTATGAAATATATGGTAAATGTGCATACTTAGATGATATGGGGATGATTGCAGAGATCTGCATCCAAAAATATGTAAAAAACCTAAAAGAAGGAAAAGGATGTAAGTTCGACAAAAAATGCAAATATATGCACCCTGTAGCCATGAATCATAATCAAATAAATAACCA
This sequence comes from Macrobrachium nipponense, assembly GCF_015104395.2. Lineage (NCBI taxonomy): Eukaryota > Metazoa > Arthropoda > Malacostraca > Decapoda > Palaemonidae > Macrobrachium > Macrobrachium nipponense. The sequence continues at coordinate 25,853,618 of NC_087206.1, forward strand.
ACCAAGTAATAAAAATCCAAAATAAGAAAGAAACAAATTAAAGAGAGAAATCAAGAATATCAGGTAAAAGAGAAAAAGGGCAAACCACAATGAGATATGCAGAGGTGTCAGCAAAAAATTTCAAAGCATCAGCTCCGAAATTCTACTCAAGAGATAATAACTGTATTTATTATGCAAGAGGATATTGCAGAAACGGAGAAAATTGCAGATTCAGACACAAAATGAATAATTATGATGAAGGAAGATCAAATATTATGGAAAAGTTGGATTTTTTAATGTCAGAATTTCTGGAAATGAAAAAAAGAACAACATACCAGAACAGGAAAGAGACATGGGAAAATCCTTATTACTACCAGTATTAAATGAAGGAGAAAACACGCAAACCATCATAGTGATGAATGCGCAGGTTAGTTACGAGTAACTCAAAAAGAAAAATAGAGTACTTAGAAGAACTAACCCAAAATGAAAAGAAAATAGATATAATGAATATAAGTGAAACCTGGTATTCCCAAGAGACTGGGAATGATGATCAAATAAAAGGGTTCCAAACTTATAGATCAGATAGAAAAAATAGGAATCAAGGGGGAAGAACCGCAATATATGGGAAAGACAAAAAACAAGGAAAAAATATATGAGAAATATAGTAACTCAGAATGTGAACTAATAGCGGTAGAATTTGAATCTGAAAAATTGATGAAACATAGTAATATATAGACCTCCTAATACTAAAGAGTTTGACTTAATAATTGAAAATTGGATGATATATGTAGAAATCACAAGGACTGGACTATTCTCCTATCTGTGACTTCAACTTTCCTTTCGTAGAATGGAAAGAACGAATAGGAGATTGTGGTTGTACTTATACATATAAAAAACAGAGAGTAATAGTAGTGCAGAAGATAAGAGGCAATTTGAAAAGCTATTAGATATGCTACTGAATACAACATTCAACAAATAAATCACCTGCCAACAAGAAAGGAAAATACTTTAGACCTAGTATTTGTGAACGAGATGAATTATGTTAAAGAAATAATAGTTTATAATGCTAGTATTTCAGACCATAATGTCATAGAATTAACAGTTTCATTCCAAAGCAAGTGAAAATAGAGATAAGCAAGAAAGGAAAAAGTGGGAAGGATATGGAAAATACAACTTCTACAGTAAAAATATAAAATGGTCAGAAATTAATGAAGAATTAAACAAAGATTGGGATAAAATTTTTTTTTTCGTAAGTGATGAACATAATGGGTAAATACGGAGATATTATAAAATATTGGAGAAAATAGTGGAAAAATATATACCGAAGAAGAAAAGTAAACATCATTCATGCATACCAAGAGACAGAAGGATCTTGTTCCAGAAAATCAGAAAGTGGAAAAAAGGTCTTGCAAAAGAAAAAAATGCATGGAAAGTTATAGAACTAAAAAGTAAGATAGAAAATGCAGAACAAAAGATTATACAATCAAAAGAAAATGAAAAACGGGACTTGGAAGAAAAAACCCTATTAAATATCAAGCAAAACCCCAAACTATTATACTCATATGCGAAGAAGATGAATAAAAGAAGAATAGAAATAGGCCCTCTGAGAATTGAAGGGAGATTAACGAATGAAAAAAAGGAAATTTGCAACATACTGGCAGAACGATATAAGAGAGAATTCACCCCTAGAATAGATAATGAAGATAATGATATAGAAGTAAGGGATGAAAATAGTGAATATTTAGCTGACATAGATATTAATGAAGCTGATATTGTGCAGGCTATTAATGAAATTAAAAATGGAGCTGCTGCAGGGCCTGATGGAATTCCTGCTATTTGTTAAAGAAAGTAGTTCATTCTATCGCAAAGCCACTTGCAATATTATTAAGACAAAGTGTAGATACAGGCAAGATTTATGATGAGCACAAATTAGCATATATTACCCCTACTTTCAAAGTGGATCAAGACTAGAGGCAAGTAATTATAGGTGCCTGTGAGTCTAACATCACATATTATGAAAGTGTATGAAAGGGTAATGAAGAAAAATATTATGAAACATTTAATAAAAAATAATTTGTTTAATAAAGGACAACACTGGTTTCGTACCCGGAAAAAGTACACAAACCCAACTGTTAGTCCACCGTGAGAACATATTCAAAAATATGAAAAGCGGAAATGAAACAGATGTGGTTTATTTAGACTTTGCAAAAGCTTTTGATAAAGTAGACCATATATATTAGCGAAGAAAATTAGAAAACACAATATCGTTGGATAAAGGTAGGAACAGATGGTTAAAAGAATTTTTACACAACAGAAAACAGATAGTTATTGCAAACGACGAGAAATCGGATGAAGCCAAGGTAATATCCGGTGTGCCGCAAGGTACGGTGTTAGCTGCAATACTGTTTGTTATTATGATTGAAGACATAAACAATAATGTTAAGGATTCGGTAGTGAGTAGTTTCGCAGATGACACAAGAATAAGTAGAGAAATTACTTGTGATGAAGATAGGAACGCTCTACAAAGAGACCTTAACAAAGTATATGATTGGGCAGAGGTAAATAGGATGGTATTTAACTCTGATAAATTTGAATGCAATAAAATTTATGGAGACAGAGAAAGAAAGCTATATGCATATAAGGGACCTAATAATGAGACCATCACAAATAAGGAAGCAGTTAAAGACCTTGGTGTGATGATGAATAGGAACATGTTATGCAATGATCAAATAGCAACTCTGTTGGCAAAATGTAAGCAAAAATGGGAATGTTGTTACGGCACTTCAAAACAAGAAAGCTGAACACATGATTATGCTTTATAAAACATATGTTCGTAGTCCACTTGAATATTGCAATATGATATGGTACCCACACTATCAAAAGGATATTGCACAAATAGAGAGTGTACAAAGTCCTTTACAGCTAGAATAGAAGAAGTTAAGGACCTAGACTACTGGAAAGACTACAATTCTTAAAATTATATAGTCTAGAAAGGAGAAGAGAACGCTACATGATAATTCAGGCATGGAAACAGATAGAAGGAATAGCAGAAAATATCATGGAACTAAAAATATCAGAAAGAGCAAGCAGAGGTAGATTAATAGTGCCCAAAACTATACCAGGAAAAATAAGGAAAGCACACAGGACATTAATCCACTACGCACCAGCATCGATAATGCAGCGTCTATTCAATGCGTTGCCAGCTCATCTGAGGAATATATCAGAGTGAGCGTAGATGTGTTTAAGAATAAGCTCGACAAATATCTAAACTGCATCCCAGACCATCCAAGATTGGTAAGATGCAAATATACCGGAAGATGTACTAGCAACTCTCTGGTAGACATTAGAGGTGCCTCACACTGAGGGACCTGGGGCAACCCGAACAAGATGTAAGGTAAGGTATGTAAGGTGAGAGAGAGAGAGAGTTTCGTGTTTGTATTACTGTTGAGTATCGTGTAGTATGTGTTTGTGCTTTGGTTTTCCTTAAGAGAGAGAGAGAGAGAGAGAGTAATGGTGGATAGATGGTTAGCGATTGAATTGGCTTTTTGTGAGTTCTGGGTTGTCTGCTGTCGGTTTGGGGTTGATTGTTATGATCAGAGTTCTAAGTTTTGAGTCAGTCTTTAGTCAGAGCCTGTGATGGTAAGAAGTGTCGGCAGCAGTCTATGAAGAGTGTTGAAGGCATTGAAAGTCAGTTAAGTTGTGTGTTATTGATTTGTTGTTTAGTTTTTGTTAAGTTTGATATTGTTTGCTTTAGAGTTGCTGTGCCTGTGTTTTTAGATTCGTTGTGCTTATGAGTTTCTGTTTAGTAATATGTGAGTTGTTGTGGCTATGAGTTGTTGAGGGTTGTTGTTGGTGAGCTGTTGTGATTGTTGGTGCAGTGGTCTTTTGTTGTGGTTGTAGTCCTTGTTTGTTTGTTGTGTTGTTGAGTTGTGGGGTGTGCAGTGGTCTTTTGTTGTTGTTGTAGTCCTTGTTTGTTTGTTGTGTTGTTGAGTTGTGGTCCTTGGGTGTTGTTGAGTTGTGGGGTTGTGATTCTTGGTTGTTGTCTTTGTTGGCTGTGTGTTATGACGATTGTATCCAGCGGACAATACAGCTCCTCGCCCTGAGTATCTGGAGTTAGATGAGTACATGTATTGTGTTTTTTGTTCTGTGTGTAGGTAGGTCAATTGTCTTGCGTGAATTCCGTAGTGTAAAGAGGAAAGTGTGGCTGAGGGGTAGCTTGGCAGCCAGAATGGTAGGGCGGATTTTGCTCGCTTGTTTTTTGAGCTTGTGATCCCACCACATTGAATTTTTGGTGCCCGAGCAAGGACTGCTAGTGCAGCGGCTGCAGGACGATTGGGGTAGTGAGTTGTGTGATTGGTAGAGAAAGGGAGGATGGAAGGATTGAAGGAGATGGAGAAGCTGAAGGAGGAGTTGCAGTTGGCGAGGGAAGCTAAGGAAAGGTTGGTAGTGGAGAATGAGAGGTTGAGGGTAGAGTGTGAGGAGCTGAAGAGCGAGTTAGCGGAATGCTTAGGAGTGCAAAAGTGGAAATGAAAGAAGAGGTGAAAGGAGTGGAAGAGAGAATGGTTGAGAAAATGAACGAAAAATTCGAAGTAATGATGAATGCAGTGCATGGTTGAGAAAATTGACTAAAAATTCGGAGTAACGATGAATGCAGTGCAGGAGATGATGAAGGGATTCATGGGAGAGGGAGCAGTAGGACGTAGACCTACTGGGTCTTGTGACGGGCCAGGAGTGGTACAGAAAGTGGAAGAGCAAGTGGATGAGAGTACGAGTGATGAAGGTGATTTGGTTGTGATAAGTAAGGGAGAGAAGGGGAAGACACAGGATAAAGATAAACCTGAGGACAAGAATAAGAAGGGGGCTGAGGAAAAGAAGAAGACTAAGGGAAAGAAGGCTAGTAAGGATGATGGACAGGATGAGACTAGGACTGTATACGTTGGGGAAAGGGCTTAGAGTCATTGAGAAAGCGGTGAGTGGAAACAGGTGGGTACAAAGAAGAAGGGTAAGAAGAGAGTAGTCAAGAGTATGGATGCACAATACGAGGAATATGGTAGTAGGGACATAGGGCACTTTTTTAAGTAATATGAGAAGTATTGTGAGCCTAAGTATGGGGATAACAGAGTCTGGGCAAGAGAGTTAGTGAATGGATGTCGGGGTACCCGTGCGAACAAGGTTTGTGGTAATTGTGGAAAGAGTGGGCATAATACTAGGATGTGTAAGGAGCTGTGTGCAAAGTTCATGTGGTGAGTGTGTGTAAGCAAAAGAGGATGAGTCGGCTGGGAATTCGGGAAACTAGGCGTTAAGGGGATTCAGTCAGGTGGGTCCTCTAGTATGCGACAGTATGTTCAGGAGAGTGCGATAAGTGAGTGGTTGAAAGTGAATAAATGTGAGCCGAGTATCAGTGAGCAAATGGGTCTGGAAGATCGGCAGTCAGTGTTGGTTGAGTATGGAAGAAAGTGGAAGAAGGTAAGGAAAGGGAATGAAAGGGAGAAACGTGAACTGCATGATAGAGGGGTTAGTGTTAGGGTAAAAATGGTGGATAAGACGTGTAATACAAATGACTTTGAGGGAAGGAAAGATACTTATAGTGTGTGTGGGTTTGAATTGTCAGGGTTTAGTGAGATTTCGGCAAGAAGGGAATCAAGTAGTAAGGACGTGGTTGGCAGTATGAATGAGTCTCTTCAGGAGTTTGGCAGTAGTGTAAATGAGGTGAGTGATTTGGTGGCAGAGTTACGAGAGCTATTAGGACAAGAGTTAGAAGAGGTAGATACATAATTCATCAAATGTATGTCCATTATGTCTTATATTATTGTCATTTCATTAACTGCTAAGAAACACAAAGTCTTCTCTGTCTGTGTGTGGGCCGCAAGACTCGGAGGTCAGGCATTCCATTTCCGTTCACACACTGCAATGTATACCTCGTGCCCAGGTAATAAATCGTAATATCTATGGGCTGCTTTAGGAGCAAGAGCCCGTGCTGGCATAAGCCAGCTTAAACAACATAATAAATCGGTATACTCAGTTCTGTCTCATTGTGACCTCACAACTGGTGACCCGAGGAGTGATGGTAAACAGCGGTTTTGGCTTCAGCATTAACAGACTCACTATGGCCACGCTTACCTTCAGAAGCCTTTAATGGAACCATATGGCAACAAAGTTTAGGTTTCTGAAAGTTCCTTCTTCGAAAAACCACCCACGCCACTAACGGACTAATTACGGTGTACCTCCCCAGGTATGTTCTGGAGTGTTCGAACGGTTTGGCCCTGCCATTTACGAGCCACATTGACCGAATTCAGAAAGTCATTAATGGAATCACATGGCATATAGTTTTGACTTTTGATGAACCCTGAATACCATTAACAGACTAAATACGGTGCTTAATTCACGTTTTGGTGTGAGAGTCAAAATGCCAGACACCTAACTCGAAAGTCAAGCCAAGGACTCACAGATCCTCAGCATTTCCCTGTCACCATCAAAAACTGCAATACTTCAGGTGATAAAGCTGCCACTATTCTCGTGGCAAAATACTGCATCATGGTTCCTGCAGACTGACGTAAATTTCCGTGTAGCCAAGATCACTGATGAAGAAATCATAGCAGATATCACCATGACGACACTACCTGAGGAAGTGTTTAATAAAATTACCACTTGGCTAGATGCGCAGCCAGAAAATATCAAATACGAAGACTTCTGCAGGAAGCTCACCGAGATCTACTCCATGCCTGTCCCAGAGAGAGCCCAACCTGCCCTGGACCTGATGAACCAGCCCCTGGGGTACGCATCATCCAAGGACGTCTGGGATGAACTATGATGTCTCCTGATGCTGCCAGACTGCAACAAATTCGGCAAAAGAAGGGAGATCAGCCTATCACAAGAAATATTCCTGTAATGCCTTCCTCAGGAGGTGAGGGTGCAAATCACAGAGGCAGACACACTTCCAATGGAGAAATTGGTGAGCATCGCGCATAAACTCCACGAGGCCACCAAGACCTCCAAGCATGCCAGAGCACCTGCATCATGCAGCCTGATAGAAGAAAAAGTTGAGGAGAGGATACATACACCACATACAGAAAAAAGGCGCCACTGCAGCAGCAGAGGGACGCAGACGAATCCAGCTGGTGGGTTATTTCCCACCGACGATTCTGGGAAAACACCAGAAACTGCAGAGGTCCCTGTGCGTTCCCAAAAAATGCAGAGGGCGGCCACCCATAACAGCATTGGTGGCAACAACAGGGAATCCCAACCATATGTTGATATAGGGTTATGGAATGGGAAGGTTACATCGACTTAAGATGTAAACCCTTTTGACTGGTGATGATGGAATGCAACCCAATCTTATACAAGGTTCAACTGTAATCTTAAAGAGATTTATAACAGATCGACATGTGTATTTTGGCAAAAATATTACTTTGGTAAAATCAGGTCAGAGAAATAAACGAAATAATCTTTGATGATTATTGACGGCAATAATTGTTTTGTTTTCCAGTTAAACTTCCAGTTAAAGTTAAAGCTACACTGCATAGACTTTATGTTATCAATAGGAACTGAACTCCACAAGAGGGAACTGTTTATTTCTGTGTAAGAAAATTTTTCCGAGCTTGTTGACCTAAACAGCTAAGAGGGATGAAGTGCTCTCTCTCTCTCTCTCTCTCTCTCTCTCTCTCTCTCTCTCTCTCTCTCTCTCTCTCTCTCTCTCTCTCTTTTGACAAGGTAGACCATTATATATTAGAGAAGAAAATCATAAAACATAATATAGTGGACAAAGTAGGAAGATGGAACAGAAAACAGATAGTTATTGCAAACGATCAGAAATCGGATGGAGCTAAGGTGATATCCGGTGTGCCACAAGGTATGGTGCTAGCTGCATTGCTGTTTGTTATTATGATTGCAGACATAGACAGTAATATTAAGGACTCGGTAGTGAGTAGTTTCGCCGATGGCACAAGAATAAGTAGAGAAATTACTTGTGATGAAGATAGGAACCCGCTACAAAGAGACCTTAACAAAGTATACGAATGGGCAGAGGTAAATAGGATGGTTTTTAACTTTGATGAATTTGAATCGATAAATTATGGAGACAGAGAACGAAAGCTTTATGCATATAGGGGGCCTAATAACGAGACAATCACAAATAAGGAAGCAATTAAAGACCTTGGTGTGATGTTGAATAGGAACATGTTATGCAATGATCAAATAGCAATTCTATTGGCAAAATGTAAAGAAAAAATGGGAATGTTGTTATGGCACTTCAAAACAAGAAAAGCTGAACACATGATTATGCTTTATAAAACGTATGTTTGTGGTCCACTTGAATATTGCAATATGATATGGTACCCACACTATCAAAAGGATATTGCACAAATAGAGAGTGTCCGAAGGTCCTTTACAGCTAGAATAGAAGTTAAGGATCTTGACTACTGGGAAAGACTACAATCCTTAAAATTATATAGTCTAGAAAGGAGAAGAGAACGCTACATGATAATTCAGGCATGGAAACAGATAGAAGGAATTGCTGAAAACATCATGGAGCTAAAAGTATCAGAAATAGCAAGCAGAGGTAGATGAATAGTGCCCAACTATACCAGGAAAACTAAGGAAAGCACACAGGACATTAAATCCACTACGCACCAGCATCGATAATGCGACGTCTATTCAATGCGTTGCCAGCTCATCTGAGGAATATATCAGGAGTGAGCATAGATGTATTTAAGAGTAAGCTGCATCTCAGACCATCCAAGATTGGAAAATGCAAAATATACTGGAAAATGCATTAGCAACTCTCTGGTAGATATTAGAGGTGCCTCACACTGAGGGACCTGGGGCAACCCGAACAAGATGTAATGTCTGTAAGGTAAGATAAGGTCTCTCTCTCTCTCTCTCTCTCTCTCTCTCTCTCTCTCACACACAGAAATAACCAGTTTCCTCTTGCAGAGTTCAGTTCATATTGATTCCATGAAGTTTATGTAGTATGGATGTATCTTGTGACTGGAAGACATGCTGTGACCGGCTCTTTTATTCTGAAGTATCATAGATTCTGTTAAATCTGATAAATAATTCATTAGAGCTATTGACACCTTTTCTTTTGTAGTTTTACCACTCAGTGTTTAGCTTCTCTTAACCCTTAAATGCCTATTGGACGTATTAAACGTCAATAAAAATTGTCTGTCAGGTGCTTAATTGACGTATGCTATGTCGGAGCAAAATAGTTTTTAAAAAATTTGCGGAAAAATAGTTAAAGGCCTACTAGGCAAAAACTTTTGAATCACACGCCTTGAGGGATGCTGGGAGTTCACGAATCAAGCTGTTGTTTTGTTTACAAGCGTTACCCATGTGCGCATGCGCGAAATGCTTTCTTTTCGCACCAGCAAGTATCAGCGACACACTGTCCGAGAGCGATCTTTTGCCGAACTTTTGCGAGAGTTTGAGTATTTATGGTGGTACAAGACATACGTAGAGATGTCTGAATGTGAAACTGAGCACGAAAGGCGCGTTTTACCTCTCGGGAGGGATCGTGTGAGATGTATTTTGGACTTGGATGCTGGTGAGGGACCAAGCACCCAAATGACCTAGCTTCTCAATGCCGTTCCGTGCGGCCTTGTGAGGCCAAAAGTGTTCAAGCAACACATCGTGTGCCCTTTACAACCCCTAGGAAGCATCGGGGTGTCCTGAGGGGCATTCGTAGGCATTTGGGAGGCCTCGAACCAAAGGACATAGACGATTACTTGTTGGAGCTTGATCGGGAGCAGGTCACAAGTCCTCATTTTGATGGCGGTTGGTCATCTAGTGACGAGGACATCACTCCCGATGTTAGTGATGATGAATATTTGCCCCCAATGTCCGTACGAGGGTCACATGCTGAAACTGAGTTTGAGTTCAGTCGTTTTAGTGCATATGAGGGGGAGTCTGAGGAGGAGGAGGAGGAGTTGTAATTGTCTAGTTTTGTTGTCGATGACGACACAGAAAGCAAAAGCCTAAATGAGGGAGATGGGCCAGTGGGGGGGGGTTCAAGTGTGAAACCATGCCCGAGCACGTGCGCACACACGGGCACGTAGAAGGTCACAACGTCGCGCCAGCCAAGGTGAAGTGTATAACGCCAAGAAGCCGAAGAAATATTGAGTGAAACTTTTTTTTATTAACACTGGATACATCGTGGAATTCTTGGTTTATTTCGGGGTCTTCTCCATGCTGAGTGACACTGTGTTCGGTCTTGTGGATCGTTTCCGTAACCAGGGATACCACCTGTTTATGGATAATTATTATAACTCGGTATCACTGGCCCAGGAACTGTATGAAGCTGGTGTGCATGTCAGTGGTACCCTTCGGTTGGTGCGTGGGGCCTCGAATGTACTCAAGAGGTTTGCTAGCTAGCCGCAACATCTGGCAAGAGGAGAGACAGAGTGGCGGCGGAAGGGAGCTGTCTGCGTCATCTGTTGGAAGGGGTCCGACTCGTCCCCATGATTACGACGAGTCATGAGACCATCTAAGAAGAGGTCGTCCAGCGGAAGAAGACACGTCGGCAGGGCCAAGTTACGTATGAGGCGTTTCGTGTCCAGTGGCCTACTGTCATTGGGCACCACAACAGACATATGAGAGGAGTTGATCTCTTTGATCAACTCATCCAGTATTATCCCTTCGCCAGGAGAACCAGGAGGTGGACACAGAAGCTCCTCAAATACATTCTTCAGTTGGCCCTCCAGAATGCCTACATCCTCTACTGTGGGTATTACAATTCGGACCTCCGGAGGTTGTCCCACGTCCAGTTTCTCGAGGTGGCTGGGAATGCCCTCATCAACTTTAATCCCAATGGGTGGCCTTCCATCACCGCCCCCCTGCCCCGAGCTCTAGATCTGCCCCTAGAGGAAAGGGCAGATGTTAGGAGGGCCAAGTTCGGTCGTTCTGCTCCTGCTGCTGCTGCCACCACCCCTGCTGCTGCCTCCCTTGATGATCCCGCCCACGCTCAGATTCCGACTTCTCGTCGGATAGTGGACCCTGTGTGTCGGCTGCAGCTAGGGGATCACACACTGGAGCTCCTAGAAGGGCGCAGGAAGAAAAGGTGCCGGGTGTGCCATATGAATGTCAGAAGGTGAGACACCCGGTTCTTCTGTCGCACTTGCAATAGCTCTTTGAAGGTTCAGGAAGTGTGACCGCAAGTACCACACTGCGGTCATATATTGGAGTGCGCCTGCCCTTGGACAACGGAGGGTGCAGAGGGCCACTGAAGGGCGGCGGCCCATCAGCAGTAAGGGCGCGCGTCTCCCTCCTCCACATGTACCTCATCACGTCGAGAGGAAAAAAATGCAAGACTCTTCAATGGAGGAGGGAGACAACAAGAGTAGAACGAAGAGTCAGGATTATGTGTGAGTATTCTGCATTGATTTTATATTTAGTTTTATATTTATTACAAGTTTTTATATATCTGTATTTATTGATGTTGTTTTTTATATTATTTCATTTTATGCAAAAAGAAAATTTTTTCACCTGCATTCCTTTTAGTTATGTATTCGTACCAGAATAAAAAAATGTAATATTATATATATGCATATATATATATATATATATATATATATATATATATATATATATATATATATATATATACATATATATATATTTATATATATATATATATATATATATATATATATATATATATATATATATATATATACATTGGCATTTTTGGAGTAAGCAAAAAATCTAACATTCTAGTAATATTCAATCATTTATCTTCATTTTGAAATAAAATGGGAAGTCTCAAGAACAATATTTCGATTTATGGTGAATTTTTTAAAAAAACTTTTCCTTCCCTCCGTGCGCGGTATCTCAGCCACAAATCTCCAAAATGCTTGAGTCACATTGTTGTAATATTTGCACAGTTTCATATTAGCCTTTATTTAGAGTTCTATAAATGAAAATTTGCGCAATTCCATGTAGAATACAAAAAAAAAAACTCATTTTCTGAAATATTTGCATATAAATCACGATAAATAGAAAAATTTCGACATTCAGTCAACTTATCTCGACCGAAATGGTCGAAAAACGCAATTGAAAGCTAAAACTCTTACAGTCTAGTAATATTCAATGATTTATCTTAATTTTGAAACGAATTGGAAGTCTCTAGCACAATATTTCGATTTATGGTGAAATTTTGAAAAAAGCATTTTCCTTCCCTCCGCGCGCGGAATCTCAGCCGCAAATCTCCGAAATGCTTGAGTCACATTGTCGTAACATTTGCACCATTTCATATTAGCCTTTATATAGAGTTCTATGTATGAAAATGTGTGAAATTTCATGTAGAATACAAAAAAATAACTCATGGTTATAGCATTTATCATTTCTGAAATGTTTGCATATAAATCACGATAAAATAGAAAAAATTCGACGTTTGGTCAACTTTGACTCGACCGAAATGGTCGAAAAACGCCATTGTAAGCTAAAACTCTTACAGTCTAGTAATATTCAATCATTTATCTTAATTTTGAAACAAATTGGAAGTCTCTAGCACAATATTTCGATTTATGGTGAATTTTTGAAAAAAGCATTTTCCTTGCGTCCGCGCGCGGAATCTCGGCCACAAATCTCCGAAATGCTTGAGTCACATTGTCGTAATATTTGCACCATTTCATTTTAGCCTTTATATAGAGTTATATATATGAAAATGTGCGCAATTTCATTTAGAATACAAAAAAATAACACATGGTTGTAGCATTTATCATTTTTGAAATATTTGGATATAAATCACGATAAATAGAAAATTTCGACGTTTGGTCAACTTTGACTCGACCGAAATGGTCGAAAAACGCAATTGTAAGCTAAAACTCTTACAGTCTAGTAATATTCAATCATTTGTCTTAATTTTGAAACATATTGGAAGTCTCTAGCACAATATTTCGATGTATGGTGATTTTTGAAAAAAACGTTTTCCTTCCCTCCGCGCGCGGCATCTCTGCGGCAAATCTCCGAAATTCTTGAGTCACATTGCCGTAATATTTGCACCATTTCATATTAGCCGTTATATAGAGTTCTATATATATGAAAATGTGCGCAATTTCATGTAAATTACAACAAAAATAACTCATGGTCGCAGCTTTTATCATTTTTGAGCTATTTGCATATAAATCACGATAAATAGAAAATATTCGACATTTGGTCAACTTTGACTCGACCGAAAGGCTCGAAAAACGTAATTGTAAGCTAAAACTCTTACAGTCTAGTAATATTCAATCATTTATCTTAATTTTGAAAAGAATTGGAAGTCTCTGGGACAATATTTCGATTTATGGTGAATTTTTGAAAAAACACTTTCCTTCCCTCCGCGCGCGGTATCTCGGCGGCAAATCTCCGAAATGCTTGAGTCACATTATCGTAATATTTGCACCGTTTCATATGAGCCTTTATATAGATTTCTATATATGAAAATGTGCGCAATTCCATTTAAAATTCAACAAAAAATAACTCATGGTTGTGGCTTTTATCATTTTTGAAATATTTGCATATAAATCACGATAGATAGAAATAGTTCGACATTTGGTCAAATTTAACTCGACCGAAATGTTCGAAAAACTCAATTCTAAGCTAAAATTCTTACAGTCTAGTAATATTCAATCCTTTTCCTTCATTTTGCAACAAACGGGAAGTCTCTAGCACAATATTTCGATTTATGGTGAATTTTTGAAAAAATCTTTTCCCTTCCCTCCACGCGCGGAATCTCGGCGGCAAATCTCCGAAATGCTTGAGTCGCATTGTTGTAATATTTGCACCGTTTCATATTAGCCGTCACACAGAGTTTCATATATGAGAATGTGCGCAATTTCATTTAGAATACAACAAAAAATAATTCATAGTCATAGCTTTTATTATTATTGAAATATTCGCATATAAATCACGATAAATAAAATAATTCGACATTCTGTCAACTTTGACTCGACCGATATGGTTAAAAAATGCAATTTGTAAGCGAATGCCCTTACAGGCTAGTAATATTCAATCAATTACCTTTCCTTTGCAACAAACTGGAAGTCTCTAGCACAATCTTTCGATTTATGGTGAATATTTTAAAAAAACATTTTTACGTCCGCACGTTATGAATTCATGCATCATTTTGTGATAATAGTTTCTCTGTGTTGCTTTGATTGTTTGACAATGTGTTATGTACCAAAATGATCGCAATTTAGTGTACAATGCAACGAAAAAAAATTAACTCATTAGCTTTAACTGTTTTGCTCACAGTGCAATTTGTATACAATTATATATGAAATTTTTTTTTGCACTGTCATATATTCCAATATTTTTATATGATAATGATATTTTTTTCATTTCTGATAGTTGCATACTAAACTTCAGGCAATGTAAAAAAAAAGGAGCCAAAAATGAACTCTTAATCTTGAAAATAAGCGTATTGTGAATTTTTGAAAAAAGCTTTTTTTCAGCTTCGGCGCTCACTCCCGAAACCCGCCCGCCAGCATATGGGAGACGATTTCTGAAATACCGCTTAGGCGTTTAAGGGTTAAGAGCTACGCTCTTGCTGACCCTCTTAGAGCTGGAACTGTGCTAATACTCACTTAGCAGAGATGTTTTTAAAACACCCACAATACTTCAAATACTTAAATATAGCTGTATAGTTGAATTTCAAATATCGCAATTAAGTTGAGTATCAAAAATCGCAATGAAGTTGAGTTTCAAATATCCAGCTGAAGATTCACAAAAATCTTTTTAATTGTCCAAAGTAGCCTGAAAACTTGTATGTGGTATCAAGAAATTACAGTGCAGCGGTAACATACTATGGCTCCTAGATACTGACCTTTACCATGCTACACTCGATGACAAATCACAAAATAATGTTTGTTTCGGTGGCAGCGCATCAGGAGACTTGAAGCCAAAGTTGCTCTTTAGTGCACCGTGCTGCAAATCCAGGGGTGTTCAAAAACACCACGAAAAGCCCTCTACCCATAATCTGGATGTCCAATAACAAAGCCTTTGTGAATCTTGCTGTATTAGAAGAGCGGTTTTTTCATCACTGTTCCCGAAGTCAAGCTATACTGTTGCGAGAATGATATTCCTTTGAAGATTCTCTTACTTTTGGATGATGTCCCTGGCCACTCGCTGCACTTTGATGATTTCCTTCTGGTTAGGAAAATTATTTATGTTCCCCCAACATAATTTTACTCATCCAGCCGATGGGTCAAGGTGTAATAGTCAATTTTAGGAAATATTATGCTCACCTTACTTGTAGGTAAACGTTGAAGTAAATGAACCTGGTGTGACCTTGTGTGGCTTTGGGAAATGATACAGTATTTATAGTTGAATCAAGAATATTGATGCTGCATGGCGTGAAGTAAGAGACATCAACATGAATGGAGCATGGAAGGCTATATGCTCACAGTTTGTCAATGACTTCAAAGGGTTTAATCAGGAAGAGGAGGCAAAGGGAATCGTTAACAGTCTCATTGACATAAATGAAAAACTACAGCTTGACTTAGGGAAAGAGGACTTTGAAAAGCTGTTTGATTCTGATTCAGAGGAGTTAACGAATGAAAACTTAATGGAACTAGAAAGAAATTAAGATGGAAAGAAATACAAAGAACAGAAGAACAGGAAGAAGAACTTCTTCCTTTAATGAAGTTTGAAATAAAATTGTTGGCCAAGGGATTTTCTCTTTTGGAAGAAGCTTTAAATATTTTTGAGAATCAGAACCCAAATTTTGAGAGATTCTCAAAAGTGTCTTCAGTTCAACTTCAAGAGCCTCCCCACCCCCGTTGACTGCTTCCTCCTCAAATGAAGAAGAAAGTGATGGCAAAGAGATCCTCGCCGAAGAAAACATTAATGTCGACAACCCGCTGCTCCTGTAATTCCAGACCGCCTATCCTCCTGTCATCCATCAGCTTAAGCCTATGTATTATTATTACCCTTTGTTTAGGTACCATTATGTATTATTCATATTAATAAAGTACTTTATTGATTGTACTATTATAATCATCATTTACTTGGGTTTTATGTATCATCTGTATTAATATAGTACCTAATAAATTGTACTATGTATGATCTTCACAATTTATTTAGCTTTTATTTATTATTTGTATTATAAAGTACTCTATATGTATACTGTACTGCATGTACAGTGTATTGTGTTTTAGAATGAAAAACATACAATAGTACTGTACGTATTGACTTTACTCATATCATATTGTACCCATGAACAAATTAAGATACAAGGAGCTGCTAGGAATGTAACTAGTTCGTAAATAGAGGAGTGGACTCACGATTCGCGGACTCGCCTATTCGCTGATTTTTCTATGGACCTCATATACCCATTATTCGCAGGAAATTCGCCTATTCGCAGTATTTATCACTGAGGAATATTCACAAATTACTGTATTTTTGTATCATTTTCTTGACTAAATTCTGAGGTATAGGCATTTATACACGGTTTTTTGTTTTGATTTGACTAACAAAATAAGTATTTCTAAGCATTTTTTAGAGTGGTTTCAATATTCGTGGATTTAAGCTATTCGCAGGGGCTTTTTGTATCTATCCCTCTTGAATACAGGGGTCTACTGTATGTATGTGTGTGTGTGTGTATATATATATATATATATATATATATATATATATATATATATATATATATATATATATATATATATATATATGAAATATGTATATATAATATATATATATATATAAATATATATAATATAGCACTCTATATAGTATAATATATATATATATATATATGATATATATAATATATAGATATATATATATATATATTATATATTAATATATATTATATATGTAAATATATATATATAGATATATATATATATATCATATATATATATATGTATATATAATATATATATTATATATATATATATATAATATATATATATATATATATTATATATTATATATAAGTACTAGTACTGGTAATCTTCTTAGGCACAAAGATATCGTAATTCAGTTGTATTCCACATAGGAAAATGAAAATGGTATGTCTCAGAAAATCCTTAACAGTTTCATCCTCCAATGGACCTCTTCTTGGAGCGTTTATTAAGGAAAGAGATAAAGTTTACAGTGACTGTAATCTTTATCTCTTTCCTTAATAAACGCTCCAAGAAGTGGTCCATTAGAGGACGAAACTTCTGGGAATTTTCTGAGACATACCATTTTAATTTTCCTATGTGGAATACAACTGAATATATATATAGTTATATGCCATTAATTCTGGGAGGTCACTCTTCCATAAATTTCTACTTTCAAAGGCAAAAACGCTTGTAGTTTAACCAAAATATGACAAGGTGGACTGGCAGATATAAACAGAAAAGAGAGGAAATAGCCCTACTTGAGTAGTCTTAAAATAAAATGCTTAATAGGGTTATCAGAAGAGTGGAAATTACAAGGAGTACTATCAGTCTCTGTGGCACTTTAGGGATTACATTAAATCACAAGGTAAAACAGAACACTAGTGCCGGTTAGCAAGTAAAAACAGTACTATAACTAGAATAAGTACACTAAGGATTTTGAACTAAAGTAGTTTAAGGTTAGCTTTATATACAGTGGTAAAGCACCACCGGAAATGAGTATCACTTTGGCACTGCAGGGGTGGATCCCCAGGATCTTCCTGGCAGTTAGACTTGAGGTGGCTCTGTTAGAGTTTGCGAATGCGAGGCACACAATGGACAACTGGCGAGGGGTCTGCAAGATATACAGTAATGACACGAGTTCAGGCTTGTGAAGTTCCTACGACAACAATACTATTTTCACACTGACGATTTATCAAAGCAGGAAATTTACTTGACTTATTTACTTTCACAATACGGCGAGAACATAGAGTAGGCAAGAAATCACACCATTTAAGGAATATAACTAAACTGGAATCTTGAAGTATGTCTGGGAATGGGAACACTGGGAATGTTGGCAGCAAGAAAAGATGGACTGCGAGATGAAGAGGTGAATACTGGAAGACTACTGCAGTTTTTTTACCTTATCTCCTTGGAGTGACTGTCGCAAGGGCCTGATGGATGTCAGTTGGCTGTGGTGCTCTACTGTGTGGCTTGGGCGAACTGGATTCTTACTCTTGGAGCCAAGTAATGGGAAAGCAGGCAGGAGGAGCTCGCCAGGAGCTTGACTTGTGATGGTAGCAGAGTGCTACTAGCCAAGGTGATGCCTCAAGAGAGCAGTGAACAGCTCCTGTCATGTCCTGGGACAGAGCGAACTTCTCAAGGGCAAGACTAGGGCAGGTGAAGGTCTCAAGCATAGGAAGCAGGTGAGGTCAAGGTAGAAGCCTGGCACAGAAGGCACTGCTGAGGTGCAGACTGCTTGTATGACGTGTGACTGTAGGCGGCAGTTGACACAAACGCTGACAGTGTCGGGAACGGTTGAGTGTGGTTGTGAGCTTGAGTCACGGCAGCGTGGAGTAGGACTGAACAATCAGGTTTCCAGACTTGAACTGTGAATCAGTTGTCGAGGGTGCTCCTTTGCGTCTTTGGCCTATGCGGTACGGCACTGCAACGGTGTGAACTTCGCAGGGCATATTTATACCTAGAATTGAGGGTATTGGAGTTTTGGGATTGGCCCCCGGCAAAAAAACCGGAGTCATCAGCGGTGGTGTCTTGTCAGGCAGCTTCCTGATGTGATTCTGATTTCCCAGAGAAGTGATAGCGTCACTGTCTTTGAGACTCAAAATCCTAAAAATAATGGTTGGACCAGAATTGCGTTTTAGAGAGGTAGGAGGCGAGGAGCACATGTTCAAAGAAAGAGAGGATGACAGTTGTCAAAAGCTGACAGGGCCACATCGGAGGGCATCGTTGATGGGTCAAAAGGTCGAGCGAGGAACTGGCTGGGGGCCAGACCTGGACATTAAGCTGGGTCAGGGAAAGGCGTGAATTCTTACGCTACAATAGCTACTGCACGACAGGTATTGTCTACCATTGAAGAGGCTATAGGGCATGACTGAAAAGCAATTTACAGTTGTGGGTCACACCTTGCTCTGAAGGTATCGGTCCCTTTGGAGAAGGGGTTTGACAGGTCATATATCATCTAGGGTTCAAGGGGGGAACTCTTCCCGATTTTACATTAATGGCTCAAAAGTCAAAACACCCCCAAGGGGGTTTAATGAGATACGATGCTGGGAAGGACATCACACAGATGGGAGATACGTCTGAGGAAAACAATGCTGTACTTTTACTTGATTTTGCTTAATTTGCAATATATGTATATATACATATATATATATATATATATATATATATGTATATATATATATATATATACTATATATATATATATATATATTGGATATAGATATATATATGATATCTATATATATATATATATATATATTATATATATATATGATATAGATATATATGATATATATATATATATATATATATATATATATATATTATGATATATATATATATATATATATATATATATATATATATATATATATATTATGTTGCTACTTTCAAAACGTATATATCTTCTCCTAGACTGTATGAAATGTTAGAATAGAGTTTTGCAACATTTCTCAGATTCCTTAGTTAGCTTAGAGTTATAGGATGTCTTATATATGTATATAAATATTATATATATATATATATATATATATATATATATATATATATATATAAAATGTATGTTCAGATTTTGCAAAACAATTTAAGAGAGTATATAATGTAGAATGTAAAGAAAAAGAGAGAGATTAACTTTGTCCATTCCAAGATGGAAATTGTTTTGGTAACTTGTCATCGCCTCTAGATTAGAGGAACTCGAGATCTCTGCTTTCCTAACATGCCATCAACGTCTGATAAGGGATTTCTGTCTCTATCAAATACGTGTGTTTGTTGAGCATATTATGTACATGACATGACTGGTCGCATACGTGTGCATCTTTGCCGAAACCTCGTGAAGATTTCACGATTTT
>NC_087206.1:25878529-25882757 GCF_015104395.2 Macrobrachium nipponense
TCAGTTATCAATTTAATGTGATGGATATTTTTTTTAGAGTAGAGAAGAAAAAGAAGAAACCAGTTCAGGGACTAAATTCCTTTCATTGTCCGCAAAATTATACTTTTATACTGAATGTTTTTCTGGATCTGACGTAGGAACTACAGGAAATTACTTTCGTATACCGCTATTGCCTGTTTGTGTGAAATGCCAGTGATGTGTGCTGTTTTTACAAGCTTTTATTAACCTTGACTCATCTGTCTGTCTGTCTATGGTTCATCCTCATCAGTGGATTACAGCCTTCTAGATTATACTTAGAGGAAGTAAGTTTAAAAAACACCAGGATACATAAAACAATTTACATGTATGAAACAGGAGACACTGGTAATAATGAACCAGTTAGATAGCACTTAGAATATGCTGTCGAATTCTGGGTATATAATACAAGAGGAAGAGTATAGAAAAATTTCAGTCATTACAGTCAAGAGTATCCAAACTAATATCGTTAGTTGCCAAAAGAGACTTGAATATGCTGAAACTTGTGTACTCTAAGTGAAGATTTGATACAGTAGTCAGTTGGTAAAGCATTTAAGATAAATCATCGGTATAAATAACAGATTAAAGGTATCTATGTAGCTTAAGTAGAAGCCAAACTGCTGTAGATGCATTGGAAGGAAAGTGGATTAGAATAGTGTAAGCAACAGCCCCTATAATAACTCTGCACAAGTAAGGTACCCCAGTTTCTCGCAGGCTACTAACTAAGATTACAAATATGACTTCTACCGGTCATTTCAAGAATAGATAAGTAATGACCGTAGTTTTGTGATATATTATGTCATTGTGTCTACTCGGATGGACTTGTAAGTGTTTTAGGAAATTCTGCAATAGTGACCTTAAGCTGAAGAGTATTTTGAAGCAACGGCCAAGCCACTTTGTTGCAGGGAATTGTAAGCTTTATTCTAATTTTCTATAGCATTCTCTGGACAACATTAAAATAATGAAAAACACTGGATGAGATACGTCCTCAAGAATCTGAATGTCCGAATCTATCTAGGTCTAGGCTACCCATAAATATTTATAGTATTTTATGATAAGTTTCACTAGTATCACTACACAATTGAAATAGAACATGACCCAGGATTCATTATTAAAAGTTCATATTCCAGGATCTGAAATTTTTGTACTTCTTACCTGAGTTGTAATGTAATCAGGAGTACAGCACAGAACGACGAGTGCGTGTAAGGTATATGAAAAGTAGAGAATCAAATTTTCATTATTGGAATGCAGTCCCTTATATGCCAACGTGTAGATATTGAACAAGGTATACAATACCATCACTGTGAAAGTTAAGAGGATAGGAATGGAAAAGTAATCAGTGGTCATTTCCTGACACATTTTCAGTTCTGTCATTTTCAGGTAAATTTCTGCCGTCATTTTCATCTTATTCCTGATGTTCAGATTTTTGGTTGTCTTTGGTCTGTCGTTTCGAACCCAAGTTGAAATGTTGCTCTCTGTGTGATTACACTCTTTTTCCGTCGCTTCGTTGAGGCTCTTGATAACAGCAGAAAGACTGGACCCAACTATATAATATCCTAAGCAGTAGGTGGACATAAGAACCAGGGACATTACGTCGGTGACAAAGATAATTTCATCTCTCTCACTTGATTTACTCCAGAATGTTATTGTTGTCAACTCTGTGCACACAAGGTTGAGGACACCCAAGAAAAAGAGTTTGTGTTCTGCCCATCTGGTTTCGGTGACCAAATTTTGTATTGTTACATGTAATTGAAGCGTGAGATTTATAAGTTTCTTGCTGTTGGAGACCATGTAAGCTAATGACACCATAAATGCGAATAAAGGAATTAATGTCGAAATCGTTCGAAGTCCGTCTTGTTTATGAGTGAAAATGAAATACCCTTCTGCAGTCATTATGGTGACACTTATAACACTTGAAACACAGAAGAGGAAATAGAAGAGCAGTATAATAACTGACCATATGGTGAAACAATTCTTTTTCAGGAAATAATAAATTCTGAGCGAAGGATTTGTCTTTCTTTCAGTCTGCTGGTTGTTTACATGCTTAGTCCAATACACCTGAGAAGCAGGTTCTTCTTTCCAGAGAGTTCCAAAGCAATTCAGGATTGTGGAAAGGGACATACCACCTATCAACTTCATCACCACCACCCACAACTTCAGTAGCCTGACACAGGCTCCTCTTCCGCCAAACATTTGAATTTGATTAACTTCCTTCTCGGTGAGCAAGAAGAAAAGGCGACTACGTTTCTTCTGTGAGACAGACTAACTGAGGCATTAGGCAAACCGAGTGAACACAGAGGCTATTAATTGTTAGAATATTGAAATGTTTTGTAAAATAGAAAGAAAAAAAAAGGACTGGGCGTGGTTTGATAGCATTAGAAGGCATGTCCTGTTGGAATTGTCTGGGCAAACATCTAGTTTACTATTCCTTCGATCGGTAAAAAAAAATTCAGCGAACTCTCTCTCTCTCTCTCTCTCTCTCTCAAGTGACCAAACTTCATAGACGTTCGATACCTTATCAACTTTGGACTTTAGTAATGAGGTTTTAAAAATAGAAAGTGGCAGGAAGTTGACATGTAACGATCACATTATGAAGTGCAAACAATGTTGCGAAAAGCATTATGTGCTGTACAACTTAGTCTGTTGACAATCATTTCCGAAAATTTGGAGCTCTTCCTCAAGAAGTGAATAATAAGCAACGGACATGGGGCAAAATAGGTTTCAAGAAAGGAATTATTATTATTACATTTATAAACCAAGTCTAAAATACCAGTGCTTTCGAAGCAAGTTTCCACAGAATAGAAAAAGTGATATATGAAAAAGAAAAAGAAAGCAAACGGGAGTAAGTAAACGAAAATGAAAGCAAATCAACAGAAATTTTGATATAATTTTATAATTATAGTTATATTATCATGCTTAGAGATTATTTAGATAAATTGAAGTACGGTGCCCGAAAAGTTAGATAGCATTACCGCTAAGCCATTTTTCATTTGTTTGTCTTACTGATTAGAAAACCATGTTTCATTGTAAAATATTCTCGAACCACCGGATTTATCTAAGCGAAGGCGCCATGTACTACTTCCTAAAATAACCTACCTGGTACTTCTGTATTTTTTATCTTCCTGTATTTCCTGTTATCTTCTGCAGTTTCTTTCAAATTATCATATTCTTAGAAAACCTGAATTTGAAGCCAGTGGCCCCTGTTCCATATGAATAAAGTTTATTTAATGGAGTATTAACCCGGTATGTATCTACCTTTGTCCAGCTCCAAGGTAAATTCCAATGGGACGCTATATTTAGTAATATCACTTCGGGGGAGGTGGATACATATTGGTTTAGTACCTGCTAATACTTCCCGCAAAATATCCCTTAATGAGACTAGGCCAATTTCCAAATTTTTTATAGTGTGACCTATTCATAGCTTTTGTTTTACTTATATAAGTCCCCTTTCACTAAGGATAACCTTAAGCCTTATTATTTTTTTTTCTTTTTGCTTACAGTATCCCATACTCTTTTGCTTCTTTACCCTTAGACCCAGACCTAATTTCTCCCTAACTGGCAGTAAGCGTTCACTCGACAACTCCCCATGTTTGGTTACTCTTACATTTTTCAGGTTGATGGGCAATTTTCTCTTAATTATAGATGTAACAGAATCTGTGACACCTAATGCTGAAATTAGATGGAAATAATGAATTATTAAGCCCTCTCTCTCTCTCTCTCTCTCTCTCTCTCTCTCTCTCTCTCTCTCTCTCTCTCTCTCTCTCTCTCTCTGAAGCTATTTAGATCAACAGACTCTGGAAATATGTTTTGCACAGAAATAAATCATTCCTCGCGCAGAGTTTAGTTCCTATTGATAACATGAAGTCTATATAGCATGGCTCTAACTTGTAACTGGAAGTTTAACCACAAAACATAGCAATGTTGTAAATAATCATAAGAGGTATAATATTTCGGTATTCTCTCCCTACATTTTACCACAATCATTTTTTGCCAAACTACACAGATGTCGACCTGTTATAAATCTCTAAAGATTATAGTTGACCTGTTTATATGAGACAGTTGCGTCCTGTCAACACCACCAGTCATATGGGAAATGAACACTAACCTACGTCTCTAACGTAAGTGGAGTTACACCTGAGGTAGGTGTAACCTATCCATTTCATGAGCCTGTGTCAACATATGTGTAGCTACAAGTGCAATTAAATAACCTTTA
>NC_087206.1:25883257-25893257 GCF_015104395.2 Macrobrachium nipponense
GTTACAAGTTGCAAACATACTACATAAACTTCATGATATCAATAGGAACTGAACTCTGCAAGAGGGAACTGTTTATTTCTGTGCAAGATACATTTCCAGAGTTTGTTGGTCAAAACATCTTCAGAGAGAGAGAGAGAGAGAGGAGAGAGCGAGGAGAGAGAGAGAGAGAGAGAGAGAGAGAGAGAGAAATATGTTTCCTCTCAAGCTGTTTAGGTCAAAAGGCTCTGGAAAAATACCTTGCACAGAAATTGACAGTTCCCTCTTGCAGAGATAAGTTCCTAATGATAACATAAAGTCTATGTAGTGAAGCTCTAACTCGTAACTGGTAGTTTACCTAGAAAACATAACTATTGCTGTCAATATTCATCAAAGATTATTTCGGTATTCTCTGGCCTCATTTTACCACAATTACATTTTTGCCAAAATACGCAATGTCGATCTGTTATAAATCTCTTAAGATTACAGGTGAACCTTGTATAGGATTGGGTTGGGTTCCATCATCACCAGTCAAGAGGGAAATGCTGTACTCTGTACTAAACAGCATTGTTTATGTCAATGGGTTTACCTCTTAAGTGGTTGTAACCTACCCATTCCATCAGCCTATATCGACATATTTTGGCTACAAATATGACTGAATAACTTGACTTTCTCTTAAGTGAAACAAGAATCTGCAATTTAAGAAGCAAAAAGCTTCAGAATCTGGCATAATCTGGGGACAATGCAGAACAAGGCATCAACATTTCCCTCTTCTCACCTAACTCCTTTAGTGCTGAGAGGCTATTGGCATCAGAGCTGAGAGCTTCAAAGACAAGAGTGAGAACTGGTGGGGTTAGGGGTGACTTAGACCAAATGGAAATCTAGGGAGACAACTTCTCTGGACGGCATCTGATGTGATAAGGGTGGAAAAGATGAGGCTCTGAGTGTTGATGTCACAGGTTGAGACCCGAGATGAGGAAGTGGAAAGAGGAGGATAGCCAGTTGCAGTTGGTCGGGCAAACGATGGATTTATCATCTGCTGATCAAATCATTTTTCTACTCTAACATTGTGCACAGCTGCTTTGAATGTAAATTGCACACTATGCCAGTATACATAAAATAATTTTCTGCTTAAAAATTCACTGTTATCTCATTTCAGCAAAAATGAGTTCATCCTCATTAGGTGTCAAAGATTCGGTTATGCCTATTATTATTACAAAACTGTTCATTTACTGTGAAAATGCAAGAGAGTAACCAAACACAGACCTACCTAAGCAAGATAACTGTCGTATGAACGCTTGTTGCACGTTAGGGAGAAATAAGGTTTAGGCCTAATGCGAGCAAAGAAGCAAAAGAGTATAGGGTACTGTAAGCAAAAATAAATAAATAAATAAATAAAGTAAAATAAAAAGGCTTAAGCTTAAGCTGATTATTAATAATAATATACTTTCTTGAAAACTATTTTGTCCCCTGTCCGTTTTTTATTATTCGCGATTCTCTTCATGAGGAACAGAACCGGAGTTTCGGAAATGATTGCCAACAGACTAAGTTCTACAGCACAATATGCTTTTAGCAACATTGTTTACACTTCATGATGTGATCGTTACATGTCACCTTCCTGCCACATTTTATTTTTAAAACCTCATTAATAAAGTCCAAAGTTGATAAGGTATCGAACGTCTATGAAGTTTGGTCCCTTTACGAGAGAGAGAGAGAGAGAGAGAGAGATAGAGAGAGAGAGAGAGAGATAGAGAGAGAGAGAGAGAGAGAGAGAGAGAGTATCAAGGTTTTTCTACTTTAATCCAGTTAGTTACACAAATTCATTTGCTCAATTCTGCTACCAATCGAAGGATTGGTAAACTGGATGTTTGCCCAGTCAGTTCTCAAAAGGGCGTGTCTTCTAATGCTATCAAACCACGCCCAGTACCTTTTTACAAAATACTTCAATAATATTCAAATAATTAACAGCCTCTGTGTTCACCCGGTCTGCCTAAGGCCGCAGTTCGTCTGTTTCACTGAACAAGTGAACAAGTGAAGTCGTCTTTTCTTCTTGCTCACCGGGAAGGAAGTTAATCAAATTCAAATGTTTGGCGGAAGAGGAGCCTGTGTCACGCTACTGAAGTTGTGGGTGGTGGTGATGAAGTTGTTAGGTGGTATGTCCCTTTCCACAATCCTGAATTGCTTTGGAACTCTCTGGAAAGAAGAACCTGCTTCTCAGGTCTATGGGACTAAGCATGTCAACAACCAGCAGACTGAAAGCCAGACAAATCCTTCGCTCAGAATTTATTTCTTAAAAAAGAATTATTTCACCATATGGTCAGTTATTATACTGCTCTTCTATTTCCTCTTCTGTGTTGCAAGTGTTATAAGTGTCACCATAATGGCTGCAGAAGGGTATTTCACTTTTACTCATATACAAGACGGAATTCAAACGAGTTCGATATTAATTCCTTTATTCACGTTTATGGTGTCATTAGCTTACATGGTCTCCAACAGCAACAGACTTACAAATCTCACGCTTCAATTACATGTCACAGTACAAAATCTGGTATCCAAAACCAGATGGGCAGAACAAAAACTCTTTTTCCTTGGCATCCTTAGCATTGTTTGCATGGAACTGACAATAATATCATTACGGACTGAATCGAGTGAGGCTATTGATCATTACCTCAGTCTTGACATTTTGTTTGCCACTGATGCAATGTCTCTGTTTCTGATGTCCACTTACTGCTTAGGATTTTATATTGTTGGGTCCAGTCTTTCTGCTGTTATCAAGAGCCTGAGTGAAGTCACGGAAAAAGAGTGTAATCACACAGAGACCACCACTTCAACACACAGCACTTGGGTTCGAAACGACAGACCAACAGTTATGACAGCCAAAAATCTGAACATCAGGAAGAGGCTGAAAATGACGGCAGAAATTTACCTGAAAATGACAGAACTGAAAATGTGTCAGGAAATGACCATTGAGTATTTTTCCATTCCTCTCCTCTTAACTTCTGCAGTGGTAGTGTTGTATACCTTGTTAAACATCTACATGGTGGCAACGTTGGGGCTGCACTCCAGTTATGAATATCTGATTGTCTACTTTTCATATAACTTACACGCACTCGTCGTTCTGTGCTGTATTCCTGATAACATTACAACTCAGGTAAGAAGAATAAAAATTTCAGATCCTGGAATATAAGATTTTAATAATGCATCCTCGTTCATGTTGTATTTTAATTACTGAGGGAAACTTATCATGAAATGCTGTAAATTTTAAAATATATGTTGTGCCCCTTTCAAGTTAGAGTTTTCGAGTGTATGTTCGCTTACCTGTTTCTTTCTTCTTGATGATTCGTTCTGCAGTCTGGCTCTATGTTTAACTTCATGCTTCTTCTTAATGTTAGTTCTGGATTAGTAATCTTAATCGGCTTAGTCTCTCAGGAGAAGTTTGAATGAGACGAACGGCAGAGTTTCTTTCTTTACTTTTGCAAAGAATACAAGTTACAAGTACAATTCCTCCTTTTCCAGGCGGAGTCAATAATTTAACATGTTAATACCTCCTCTTGGAGGTGGAGCTGCATTCTCGATAAAAGCTGAGTAAGTCTGGTGCAAGGTCACAGGTCAAAGATTTTATGACGGTCTTTAAGATTTTATTTGCGATGGTGTTATGGTCCAATTTCCTGTGACAGGTTTTGTTGAGCAAATTCTGGCTCACACACCAAAGCTCAATTCTCTCTCTCGCTTCCTCTTTCTCTTTCTCGTTCTCATTATTTTCACTGTAATTTGATTATTCTCTTTCTCTCGCTTTTTACGCTACCCTATCTACTATTATCTTTTATAGCTATCATTACATCACTCGGTCACCTACCAAACACTGTCTTCAATGTTTAATAATAATATATAATATATATATATATATATATATATATATTATATAATATATATATATATATATGAAAAATGGAATGAAAGCATAAGTGTAATAAAATGGTAGAAAAATAAATCATAGCAAATGTTAAACATATCAATTCATAAGTATACCAAATTAAAAATGCATTAAATCATAAGCATAATAAATGAATACTCAGAATACAATATCTGAAAAAAAAAATGTTAGAAATGATGTCGATAAATGTAAATTATGGATCATTTCTTTTCATTTC
Organism: Macrobrachium nipponense; assembly: GCF_015104395.2. Taxonomy (NCBI): domain Eukaryota; kingdom Metazoa; phylum Arthropoda; class Malacostraca; order Decapoda; family Palaemonidae; genus Macrobrachium; species Macrobrachium nipponense. Next base: position 25,887,385 of record NC_087206.1, read on the forward strand.
TGTCAGTATCCCATGTATCTTTTTGATAATCAAATGCCTCACTATGATGACAAACAAAACAACAGTGACCACTATTACCCGTAGATTTACAAATGAAAGAAATGGTGCTATCTGTTTCGTATACAAGTAATAGTCATCAACATAGTTCAAGTTCTCAAGTTCCTTTAATTCTACCTGAGACCATTTAAACTCATCTATTGCAAATGTGTAATTCTTATGTGGCACATGTTTGTTGAAAAGGTATTCAGTGAAAAGGTGTGGTTCCTAGTATAATTGATTTGGTATAATTAACTTACAAGATGTTGTTGCAAAAGACTTAATAATCTTAAATTTCAGTTGGGTGGTGACATTAGGACAAGTGACAGTGGCTATAACGGTGTCTAATGAAAATGCAAAAATGTCTTCATTCACTATAGTTGCTTCAAATGACTTATTAAATGACTGTGTACACACATCCTTTTCTTGATTTTGTTTTAAAATCAACTCTAGGATACCGGGATGATCATTGGTAGTCTTATATAAGTTATCAATATCACATATATACTCTTTTTTCCTTCAAAATTACACATTCATTGAATTATTCATCAGTTAAAAAGGCTAACATTAATCCATGCTCGTCCCATGCAAAATGAGTACTGAGGCCCTTTCTAATAATGATCTGATTTTCAATATACATAGGAAAGGGATATACAGAAACTGGCACATTTGAAATTCGTATTGAAAGGTAGAACTAAAATAATTCTGTCATGGATTACTTTGGCACTTATCAAATTATAGTACATGAAAATATCTTCTACTAAAGGTGTGCAATGCTTCTCAATTATATAAAACTTAATAATGTCTTCTAATTCTTTTGGAGTGATTAGCGTGGGGCTCAAAATACCTTTGTAAGCAAATTAGTGGGAGCTGGATAATCAATTATTGCCTTTATTTTACCTGCTTGCATGCGCAGTCCGTCTTCACTAATTACATGACCCACGTATTCTAATGATTTCATCAGGAACTGACATTTCTTTAATTTAATTTTTAGTCCTGCCATTCTTAATCTTTCTAGGACAAATTTTAATGTTTTGAGATGGCTTTCTAAATCTTTACTAAAAATGATTACATCGTCTAAATATACTGCAACATTTTTTATGTCTCCTAGAATTTGTAACATTAATCTAACAAACGTTAAAGGAGCTGATGTGAGTCCAAATTGCATTACTTCAAACTGTAAATGTTCTTTATGTGCGCTGAAGGCTGTGGATTGTTTGGATTCTTCATCTAGAGGTACTTGCCAATATCCACTATAGAGATCTAAGGATGCAAATATTTTTGCCCCTTCTAATTGAGCTAACATATCTTGAATTACCGGCATCGGCATTCTATCTGGAACTGTGTTGGAGTTTAATTTTCTATAGTCTATTACAAGCCTCCAACTGCCATTTTTCTTTGGAACAAGCTACAATGGAGAATTATATGGAGGTTTAGAAGGGATTATTACTCCATCTCTTTTCATTTCCTCTATCAAATTATCAACTACGGGTCTCTGGCTTATTGGTAATCTGTAATTAGGAATAAAAAATGGCTTGGCTCCATCATTTAACAAAATCATATGTTGTAGGACATTTGTTCTTCCTAGTTTACCTCCTACAGCTATTACATTTCTGTATTTCTCTAGCACTTGAATGAACTTGTTTCTATTTTCTGGAAAATCTCTTTTATTTACCTCCTGATTTATTTGAGAGTTTTGGCCATTTATAGAGAAAAATGCTTTTTCTTCTACTGTTAGTAAAGGATTGTTAATAGGTATTCCTATGCAAAAGACAGTGCCTGAATATAGCGTTAGTTTTTTTTTTTTAATAGTTTTGGACATAAGCTTCACAGTTATCACCATTCATGTGGACTAGTGAATCATCCATTCTTACAAAATCTGGCAATTCATCGTTCAACAATGGAACATCTTTAGCCTTTACGTTCTCTTTTGCTCTTAAATATATTTTTTGACATTTTGGATTTAAAGTTACTGCCCTGTTGAGTATAAATTGTACGTTATCATCATCAGCTGTGCTAACGCAACATATCTCTTCATCTTCTATGTCTGAAAAATTACAAAGTTCTGCATTTTCAGCGGTTACTTCTGTTACTTCTATTATACTATTTATATCAGATTTCTTTGTTTTATCTAATAGCAATACTTCATTTAGTATTTTCCCTTCATCCTCGTAACTCATTACTACATTGCTACAGTTGTTAGCACATGTATCTGTATAGGTATCTGTATAAGCATCTTGATTTTCGTTATATTCAGTTTCGGTGATCACCATTATTTATGTCTGAGTAATTACTTGAATCTGAGTTACTGCCAGGTAATTTCCTTAACAAAACAACTGCAAGTTCCATTACTCTATAAATATAAGTACAAAAAAAGCTTTGAAGTCATTTTAAAGACCAATAATTCAGTATTTTTATTCTCTTGGTCTCAGAAACGTTGTTCATTGGGGTTTTTGGTTCTCATAATCTTTGACAGGGCATATGATATGTATTATCAGTCTTGGCCGTGTTTCGCGGAATTATTATTACTATAATATGAGCGTGCACAAAAACCCGGTGCTACAGCCTCCACTACCTACCCCAGCCTTAACTGGGGCGGACAAAAAGGTTTGCAGCAGGAGGATGGATGTTTCCCCTACACTCCCATTCCCCTACCTACCCTGTCCAACAAACGAGTTTGCATGGGGTAGGTGGCTGTGCCATATCTCCTATACTGTCAACTTGGGGTGGTTGACTGTGTCATATCTCCGATACATCACCCAGGGATGACAAACAAGAAAGATCCACTCGGATTTTATTAGTATATTATCATTATTATTGGTTTTATTGAAAATAATGGCTATTTCAGCTGCACTTATCTTGTATTGAAGTTTCTCTATTCTTCTTATTACTGACTTTTCTCCTGTACTCAAATTGGCTATTAACATACCAAATGGGGGAATTATGTCAAAAACGTGGTATTTGTCAAATTGAATACATATTACAAAATGCAGTACAAATTGCATCTTAGGCCTAATCGACAAAAGATACTAAAAGACTCATTCTGGATTCCTCTTGCTCAGGGGCGTCTGCCTCTCTCTCTCTCTCTCTCTCTCTCTCTCTTCTTGCAACGTTTCGTCCTTAAAACCAGGACATCATCGGGCAGGTGTTGTGGGACTGAAGTTCTTGTGGGAGTCGTACAGATAATAGCATGGGGGTCCTTCATTGGCAAATTCTGATTGGCTAACTGGCTCAGGTGCTGATCCCCTGTTGGCGGATGCCTCAAGATGCAGAAGTCGCTCAGACTGTCGTAAGGGAAGGGCTCCTCTCCTTGCAGGATTCTGATTTGTTGGAGGCGGCGGTTGCATGACGTCACTACTTGCTGAATTGTCATTGGCTAGTTGCTGTTGCGTGGGTGACGTTATGCCTGGTGTTTCTTGATCTGGTGTGTCTTGTTCGGTGGTCGTATCTGGTGTGGTATCATTTATTAATACCATGTTTTGGTTTAGGCTTCTCTGTACGCTAGTAGGGAGTAGGAATGTTGTTGTTTGACTATGCCAGCACGGGCTCTTGCTCATAGAGCAGCCCGTAGGGTAGTAGGAAGACCTCTTGAGTAGTATTCAAAGAGGGCTTCTTGTCAAGGATGAGGATGGCTTCTAGCAAGCGTAGTCTTCTTGGGTCTGAGGCATTGCCGATGATGATGGTGTTGTTGATAATGCTGTCACGGGATGGAGCGTAGTTGTGACAGGTAAGGGCATGGTTCTTGAGAGCAACCTCTTGTGCGTGACATGAAATCCTCTTTGCAAGCCGCATAGTAATCATGCCAATATATGTTCCGGGACATCCGGGGATAGGGCACTGATATTGGTATACTACACTGGAATGCTTCAGGGGGTCTCCTGCCCGGGGTGAGGGTTGTTCTGCATTATCAAGTCTCGAGTTGTTTTATTCTTGTATACAACAAGCTCTATGCTTTTTCTTTCCTCGGTGGGAGTGACATTTTCCATCACGATCATTTTAATGGCGATGAAGGTGAAATGACAGCTTTTGGAGAGTGAAGCATCTCCAACTCCAACTTGGTAGCCTAGTGGTCTCCTCTAAAATCCTGTCGCTTTCATACTCTCCTTCAGTACTGTTATGATCATTTCGACAAACAAAACGTTTATTATAACTGATGAATTCAGAGAGTTTTCATATAGTTTTCATAGTATCTTTTTCTCTGAACAAAGTGCATTTGAAAAATATAGTTTTATTAATCATATTTTTCGTCATATCTATTCCGTGTTTTTGCGGCAAAGTGTCAGTATAATAACACCTTGAACATAACTTTAGACAAGTTCAAGCATGTCTAATGGGAAACAATGGCTAAGTAGGCAAACCGAAACCCTAGATACATCAGTTCAATTTGTTTTTCGAACAGACTGATATCTGAAAAAATAGCACATAACCACCGACATTACACAAACGGGCAATAGCGGCATACGAGAGTAATTTCCTACTTTCTACGTTAGAGCCAGAAAAACATTCAGTATAAAAGTGTAACTTCGCGGTCAATGAAAGGAATTTAGTCCCTGAATTGGTTTCTTCTTTTTCTTCTCTGCTCTTAAAAAATATTTATCACATTAACTTGATAACTGATTAGCTTACTACAATGACTGCTGTAGACAAGGGCAAGGAAAACAAGCTCTTGAAAAATATCTGATGGCAACATTTAGATTGCAGGCGTAGTCACATTATTTTTAAATTTCAATGGGTTCGTAAAGTTCATAAAATGTCTCAGTTAAAAAGATCACATTCAATTAATTTCCCCTCCTCCAAGTCTTCTCTGTTTTTCTTCTTTTGAGTGTTGTTCAAACGACTTGGTTTGCGTCATTGCAATATTTAACACTTCTCGCAAACTTAACCTAACCTAAACTGAAGATCCCACAAGAGCGGAAAAATTCCAGAGTATGTAAGCTTTCAGATATACTGATCATATCAGGCCTCCAAACTTGTATTACTTGTCAATGGCCAAGGGCCTTTTAACACAATTTTAAAAATTCTTTTGTGAAAAATGCCTCTTGTCGCAACATATCACTTTTATTAAACATCATAGGACTCCTATGAGCTGGAGTCCTTAGAAAATTATAATACAATACACACACACATATACACGTACATACATACATACATACACACACACACACACACACACACACACACACACACACACATATATATATATATATATATATATATATATATATATATATATATATATTATAATATATATATTGTAGAGTGCATTGAATATTTAGCAACATTTGTAGCCTATGTTTGGAAAAATAAACAATCCCTTGGCTTATGTAACAAAAATTCAAATATATATATATATATATATATATATAATATATATATATATATATATATATATATATATAAATCACACACACACCCAAACATATATATATTGTATATATATATATATATATTTATATATATATATATACATATATATATATATATATATATATATATATATATATATATATATTATATATATTATATATTAATTATATTATATATATATATATAAAATTTTTGTTACATAAGCAATACATTGTTTATTTTTCCAAACATTAGGCTACAAATGTTGTTAAATATTCAATGCAATCTACCTCGGAGACAGAATCAACCTGTGGTGAATTATGTGATAAGCAATTATTCACTAGGGGGTTTGACTTCCCTACTGCTTGGGAACCGACGACTTACAGTGACGATTTTTTTACAATGAACTTGGTCAAAATAAGGAGTTCGAATCCCGCTGATGACGATTCGCTTATCACTCTTAGTTACCCTTCAGCATATATTATTCCTGA
>NC_087206.1:25898257-25950757 GCF_015104395.2 Macrobrachium nipponense
AAATATGTTTATCACTTACTTTTATCAGCTTACCGAGCGTAATGGAACAGGACAATTTTTGTTTTAACATTATAACTATCAATGACTCTACTGTGATCTATTACTACTATTACTTTCACAGATTGCCAGTTTTGTTGCCACTTACCTGATCATCTTGCTTCAGTTCCGGGCAGGGGAATCCTGCAATAAAGAACAAGACAATGACCATCTAGCAGGCTTTAACAATTCAACCCCTCCTGAATAGAGCTCACAAAGGTGTGGTCATTTCTCTCAACACAGCTTAAAAAGCTACTGGATACTGCTACGATTTATTTGATGGTGACATACAAATACTGTGGATATGGAAAGATCTTAGCTCTTACATTATCATATAAGGAGGATGACATAGATGTTTTGTGACAAGTGTTTTTAAATGACAAAAAGTATGAATTTTTTATTTATTGCATGAACAACAGATTAGAACGACACAAGCACACAGATTATACAGCTGCCTATGTTCATGATGCTTTTGATAGTATTAAGAATGCTTGTAATTTTTAAATGGTGCAGTTTTCAACTACAGTGGTACCTCGAGATACGAAATTAATCCGTTCCTAGGCAGCCTTCGTATAATGAGTTTTTCGTATCTTGGAACACATTTTACATGTAAAATGGCTAATCCGTTCCAAGCCCTCCAAAAACACCCCATTACATTTCATAATAAAGCTAAATTGACCTATAAACAATGAAATACTACAACAATTTGGACCATTCAATACCTAATTAGACTAAAAATTGCAAAACCTGTAAATAAAGTGTATATTAGTGTACAAGAAATATTATTACTGTAACGTAAAATGTGGAAGCTTACCTTTCGAGTGAGGCTATCTCCGAAAGTGGCGGCAGAGGAGGAGGAGGACAAACGGCAGATAACGTACACTTAACTTTATGAAAACACATAAAAAATTTAAGGAAAACTATAAAACTAAAATTTACGAAACACATTAACAAAACTCTAACACTAAACTTACAAAAATCTAAAAATTAATTTTTTTTCTCTTTTTTTTATTTTTAACTTTTTTTTTTACTTTTACGTAGGCTTTTTTTTTTTTTTTTTTTTTTTTTACAGAATTTCCACTTCATCACCACTTTCAACGTTCTGTTTTTTTCATCACTTGTTCTTCCTTTTTTTGCTTTCAACTTTCTGTTTTTTATCACTTGTTCTTCCTTTTTGCTTACTCCTGCTAATGCTGAAGGCCTCTTTAAAAAATAACGATCCAAGGAAGATTGCTTCTGCCTACTTTTCACAATGTTCCTGAAACGACTCAGGCAAGCGTCATCGAACTGCGCAAGCATACGACCTGTGTGAGCCTTTTCGGGGTGTCTTTTTTCGATAAACGATTGCACTTTATGAAAAGCGGCTAGACATCCTTAATCTCTGCCGTTGTCATAGGCTCCTCCTCCTCTTCATCGCCGTTGCTAGAGAACTCCTCTTGAACGACGTTATGTTGCATGGCCTCCAACTCCTTCAGGTCATCCATCGTAAGCTCCTCTTGGTGCTCCTCGAGAAGGTCGTTGATGTCGTCCTCGTCGATGACCAGCCCCATGGACTTGCCGAGTGCAACGATCTCATCAAGATCTGCTTGGGAAACAGTTTCGGGACCGTCAACTGTTTCGGACTCAGCAGCACCAGCTTTGCCCACGTCGAATCCCTCGAAGTCTCGGGCGGATATGGCATCAGGCCAGAGTTTCCTCCATGAGGAATTCAAGGTTCGCCTCGAAACCTCCTGCCAAGCTTGGTCGATGAGTCGGATGCAAATGACGATGTCGAAATGCTCCTTCCAAAATTCACGCAAGGTGAGGTTTGTGGTATCGGTGATGTCGAAACATCTTTTGAAAAGGTGTTTCGTGTACAGCTTCTTAAAGTTCGCTATCACTTGCTGGTCCATGGGCTGGAGGAGAGGGGTGGTGTTGGGCGGAAGAAAAAGAATCTTAATGAAGGAATACTCTGCTAGGATATCTTCCTTGAGGCCAGGAGGGTGGGGAGGGGCATTGTCCAACACCAGCAGACATTTCAGGGGGAGGCGCTTCTCTTGCAAAAAACTCTTCACAGTTGGGCCAAAACACAGATTTACCCACTCGGTGAACAAAAGCCTCGTTACCCAGGCTTTTGCATTAGTCCTCCACATCACTGGAAGCTTCTCCTTCAACACTTTGTGGGCCTTGAAGGCTCGAGGAGTCTCGGAGTGATACACCAGTAGGGGCTTCACCTTGCAATCCCCACTGGCGTTCGAACAAAGTGCGAGCGTAAGCCTGTCTTTCATAGGCTTATGCCCGGGTAGCTTCTCTTCCTCCGTGATGTATGTCCGACGAGGCATTTTTTTCCAAAAAAGGCCAGTCTCATCACAGTTGAAGACTTGCTGAGAACTGTAGCCTTCCTTGGTCATCATCTCGTCGAACGTCTTTTTAAAGGCTTCGGCCGCTTTCATGTCCGAGCTGGCAGCCTCCCCATGACGCAACACCGAATGGATGCCAGTCCGTTTACGGAATTTCTCGAACCAGCCATGCGAAGCCTTGAACTCTGGGGTTGGCGTTGAAGTCCCTTCCCCTCCGTCGTCTTCCGCCTGCGCAATCAAATCGCAGAAAATAGCACTGGCCTTGTGAGCGATTGCCGTCTCCGATACTGTATCACCAGCGATTTCTTTGTCTTTTATCCAGACGAGGAGCAGCCGTTCCATCTCGTCGTGCACATGGCTCCTCTTGCTGGACAAAATAGTGATGCCCTTCGACGGTGTAGTTGCTTTGATGGCATCCTTCTGTTTAAGGATGGTGCCTATTGTCGACGGATTACGGCTGTATTCCTTTGCGATCACACTCAATCGCATACCAGCTTCGTACTTCTTTATGATCTCCATCTTTGTCTCCAAAGACAGCATGCGCTTCTTTCCGTGAATTTCAACTTTCTTGGGACCCATGACTACGTTAATGTTGTACGTTAATTTACGTAAAGTTACACAATACAGTCTTCGCACAACACGATAATATGTACTGCATCAAAATTACTAACGAATTTACATTACTAAACGAAATCGTTGGACCAAACGAATGCCGATTGCGTACGGTAAAGTTTCGGGTGCAGAGTGGCCGAGCTAAGGCACGCCAAGACGTACGTAGAGAAGATGCATGATGGGAGGGATGCTGTCCAATTAGAGAGAAGGATCTCATGGCTTGGCTAGCATCAGGAACCAATGGGAGAGCAGGAGGATGGTGGCGAGTCTACTATAACTAGATGGCGGCATGCGGCGCGAGTTTCAAAATTGTTATGGGGTGAATCTCGGACTTTCAGAAACCTTTTGTATCTTGAAAACTTTTCGTATGTAGAGCAGTAAAATTTTTCGTGTTAGCTTTCGTATCTCGAGTTTTTCGTAAGTTGAGCCTTTCGTATCTCGAGGTACTACTGTACTAGAAAACCATTCACATGAACACACTGTACTACCGAAACCAATGTTATTACAAATGTTTGCATCATGATTGTATTACATATAGGATAGAGTCATAACTAATAGTGCACATGTATATGTACTGGAAAAATATAAAACATAAAAGAACACCACTTACAGTATTTGATTGTAACCACATAAAACTTCCTATTATGCTAATTGGTTAAATTAAAAGGCAATGATCTAAATGCATATGTTAAATAAATAAAATAATGTGTATCATGAAAAATTACATCACCATTAATATACAGTATATAACAACAGTATATTAACAAACAGTAGAGTAAATGCTACCAATGCAACTATTACTGCGCAGTACCAATAATAGTGCAAATCATAACTAATGCTATCATTACAACTACTAATAATATGAATGGTTATTATTAACAAATAATTTAATCAGACGGCTTGAAGGATTTGTTCCTAACACCTACAATAAATCTTATTCAATATATCACAAGTCCTTTGCAAAATAAAACTGAAAATATTTTAGATTTGTAAAAAAAAATTGTTAGGGATTTCCTTCTAATAACAGACTTGTGTGGTGGGTCAAAAACTAGATGATAAAATAAATGTTTGTTTGCAAATGTTCTTCTGTAACCTCTGCATTCGGGACTGGCTTACTTCAGTTATTCATCAAATATTCGTAAAATCACAATTTTTGAAAGTAAATTGTATTTTTCCCTGACTATACAAACCTGAGGTCATTTACATAAGGAATTACTATTCAGCGACAGCCGGACCGGTTGTAAGATTTACTAACAAGGTGGTTCGGCAGTAATTGCTTGTCCGATGGTCGGGACTCCCGCCCGACTGGAGGTAAACATACCACTTTGCTTTAGGTCCAGGAACAGAGTGAGGGGTGGCATGAGGTAGGACTATATGTAAAGGACCTCAGGCTTGTATACTAGTTAGGAAAAATACAATTTACATTCAAAAATTGTGATTTGTTCCGACACGTTATACAAACCCTCGGTCCTTTACAGAAGGAAGACTCACTTATTGGTGGGAAGAATCTGAGTCTTGTGAACAGACTGATGTTTGCACAACCTGGGTTCCCTCCCTGGTTGTAAGAGCAAAGGGGGGGAACCTAGCCTCTGTCCAACTGATCAGAGTGAGAACTGCAGGATCAGTGGCCAGACCTCTGGACCAATTCATAAAAGGGAGGCAAGTGTACCTCTTATGAATAGCAAGCAAGAACTTATTTCCTAAGTAAGAGACCAAATATAAAGTACTGGGTTTGTTTCTTACTGCTGTCTGCTTCCCCCTTTGCTAGGAAAGGGACGGATTAAGCTTCTATATCTAATGAAAGGGATAGACTGGAGCCCGGTTACGTAGCTTACCTGCACCATCATCCTGTCCAGCATGTGACGACCATGCGGGCAGAGGGAAGAAAAGAGAAGGAAGAGGAGCCAGGCACACTCTTATTCGTTCTCCATTCATGCGATATCACAAGGACGAGATGCAACCTTGTCCTGTTCAGGAGCTGGGTAAGCTACACAACTTCTTGAGCAGCCACCATGGGTCCCAAGGAAAAAGTGTCCAAGGAACTAAGGGCAATATCCCGAAGGTAGAAAGAGGTAAAGGTGGTCTGATTGGACCACACCCCTGCCTTCAGCACATGTGCAACTGACAAGCTCCTGCGGAAAGCAAGGGTTGGACCAATACCTCTAACTTCGTGGGCTCTCGGACGAAAGGTACTGGTCTCGGCACTCCTCTCGGAGTCGTACGCTTTCCTGATTACCTCACGAAACCAGAAAGAAACAGTGTTCTTGGACACTTCTTTCTTGGTCACCCCAGTGCTAATGAAGAGGCGTCGACACTCAGGCCTGGGGTGTCGAGTTTTCTTCAGATAGCGCCGTAGCACCCTCAAAAGACAAAGCAGCATCTCTTCTGCATCATTACCGGTGAAGTCCTCTAGGGAAGGGATCGTGAAGGACTCGAACCTGGCGTCAGGGACCAAAGGGTTCTGAGTCTTCGCTACAAAGTCCGGGACGAAACCGAGCGTAACCGATTCCCATCCCCTCGAGTGTTTAACATCGAAGGAAAGACCGTGAAGTTCTCCTACTCTCTTCGCCGATGCCAGGGCCAGCAGAAAGACAGTCTTGAGGGTCAGATCCCTGTCTGACAACTCCTGGAGAGGCTCGTAGGGTCTACGAGTCAAACTCCTTAAGACAAGAGTCACATCCCACCCAGGGGGCCTGAGTTCTCTGGGTAAGCAAGACCTCTCGAAGTTCCTCATTAGGAGAGATATTTCCATGGAGGAGGAAATATCAACTCCTCGCAGCTGAAGGACTAGGGCCAGGGCGGTTCTGTATCCTTTAACTGCAGAGACAGAGAGGAGCTTCTCTCGGCAATGAAAGATGAGGAAATCCGCTACTTGCTGAAGAGTGGTTCTGAGTAGGGAGACCCCCCGTCTATGACACCAACCACAGAAGACGGACCACTTTCCCTAGTAAACTGCTGCAGACGATTGTCTGAGGTAACCAGCCATCTCTGTTGCTGCTCGGCGAGAAAGCCTCTCGCTCGCAAGATACGGTGGATAACCGCCAGCCGTGAAGACACAGGGAATGTACTGCCTGGTGCTACCATTCTACATGCAATTGACACAGCAGGTTGTGCCATGGGGGAATCTCTTGCGGTGCCTCCGAGAGAAGTCCCAGCAGGTCCGGATATCAAATGGCCTGAGGCCATTTAGGTACTACTAGAATCATCCGAAGATTCGTGGTGACCAGCACCCTGCTGATCACCTTGCAAATCAGGCAGAACGGGGGAAAGGCATAGACTACGAGGTTGTCCCACGGGTGTTGGAACGCATCCTCTACAGCTGCCCATGGGTCCGGCACAACTGAGAAGAAAACCAGAAGTTTTCGGTTGTGCCAGGTGGCGAACAGATCTACTACTGGACGCCCCCACAGGTCGAAGAGCCTTTCCGCCATGTCTGAGTGAAGACACCATTCTGTTCCAATCACCTGATTCTGGTGGCTGAGTTTGTCTGCCACTACATTCCTCTTGCCTGGAATGTATCTGGCTGACAGCTCTACCGATTGAGCTGCGGCCCACTCGTGAACCTGCATCGTCAACTGGTATAACAGGAGAGACACTAGGCCCCCATGTTTGCTGACGTATGACAATGGCACTACCGTGGTGTTGTTGCTCATCAACACCACCGAGTGTCCCATCAGTCATTCCTGGAATTCTTGGGGCACTAAAAACGCTGCCTTAAGTTCCAGGAAGTTGATGTGAAGGTGCCTGTCATGATGGTTCCACACTCCTGCAACCAGCAACTCTTCCAGGTGTGCGCCCCATCCCTCGATCGATGCATCTGAGAACAGAAGCATCTCCAGAGGGGGAGTGCACAGGGGCACTCCAATTAAGAGGTTCCTGTTGTCTAGCCATCAGCCCAGGTCCTCCCTTACTTCTTCCATGAGAGGAACCAGGAAGAACTGTGGATCCCGTGCCTGTGACCAGCACTCCTTTAGTCTCCATTGAAGAGACTGCAGGTGAAGACACCTGTGAGGAACTATCTTCTCTAGTGATTTGCCACTGCTGAGCTAACTGTTCCTGTCATGACAGGAACCGTCAGGCTGCCTCCCTGAACCTGCTGATCCGCGAGTCTGCGGGGAAGACTCGTGCTGCTACTGTATCGATCAGCATGCCCAGGTACTTTATCCTCTGCTTGGGTTCGAGATCTGACTTCTCGAAATTTACCACGATCCCCAAATCGCAGCAGAAGTTGAGGAGTTGATATCTGTCCTATAGCAACTGCGAGCAGGAGCTCGTCAGGACCAGCCAATCGTCGAGATACCGCAGACGTATCCTGACCAAATGGGCCCAAGCCGACACCAGAGTGAACGCTCGCGTGAACACCTGTGGGGCGGTTGAGATACTGAAACAAAGTACCCTGAATTGGTACACTGTCCCATCGACGATAAAGCGGAGGTACTTCCTGGAGGCCTGGTGGATGGGTATTTGGAAATACGCATCCTTCAGGTCCACTGAACGCCATCCCTAGCATTTCCCTCTCTTCCCCTTTCGCTTAGCCCCTTTCCTGCGAGAGGAGGAGGCATGAGAGGGGGGCTGACGCTCACTTCTTGAAGCGAAAGAGGAAGGCTGGGTCTTTCCTCGTGCTACCCTCGACTGTGCTGACGTCTTGGAAGTGGAGGAAGCGCTAACTAAGCTCCGAGTCTTAGCCGTGGTTGAATGAGGCTGCCCAGAAGTCTTCGTCATTGCCTGGTGTACTAAGCGGTCGCTGTCCTCAGCTCTCCGCTTTTCCACCGCAGCGTCCACTATCTCTCTGGGGATGAGAGAGGAGGAACCCAGTAACGGTCCGTTACACAGACCCAACGTTACCTTGTGACCGGTTGCCCTGGTTACACGAGTCAGGACTGCATCCCTTCTCCTCAAAACCAGGTTGGCCCACAGGTTGCCCGTCTGGTGGGCGAGGTAGGAGATGGCCCTACCTCCAGATTGACAGAGTCTCCTGAATGCCAAGTCCTCCTAAGGAACTATAGCTCCCGAGGAGGCTGCGACTCTGGATATTGTGAGGGACTACAGATCCAGCCAGGAGACAGCCTGGAAAGCTGCCATGGCAGTGGATTCCAGGGCTGATGCCTCTTGCTTCCAGAACCAGAGGTTCTCCGACAGCAGGTGTTGAAGAGGCACTCCTGAAGTTAGACGAACTAGCTCCGGATCAACCTGCTGAAAGCACATAGAAATGCCGTTGACGAGGTAGAGGAGGGGGGAACCAGCTTGTCCGACCTCCTGACCCTGAGTGAGGCCTCTTGTCTGGAGAAAAGGGCGTTCACCTGGTCCAGCACTCCGTCGGCCAAGGAAGACCTGGGTAGCCCCACCATCGCTCCGGGTTCCTTCTTAGGACCCCAGAATGACTCTAACCTCGATATACGGTCAGAGGGAGCAACCACCGATCCTTCCCCAAGTTCGTTGTGCTGACAAATCAACACAATGACCTCTGTATCTCGAGGGTGATCGCGTCCTGAGGCAATGGACTGTCACATCCATCCAGGCCAATCACTTCCCGAGACACTCTTCCTTCAGGAGGAAGAACCTCGCCAGACCCTCCCCCCCCAACCCCCCGGTCTCATCCAACCACTTGAGCGTACGATCTGTTTGGTCCTAAAACCGAACTAGGCTCGTAGGCTCTCATGGCTGGACTGTACGGAGCGCACACCTCATGGTCACTCCTGCTTGCCTCGCTCCTCCCGGTGTAGCCTTAGGAGGTTGAAGGGACAGGTGAGGAAGACCTGACACTACCTACCCTGCCTACCAGCAGAGCCGGTAGGCTGGGAGGACTGCAGGCGTTCACTAACCCGCGGTGGCGGTCGAGCTGCGGGTCTGGACCAGCAGTCTCCCTGTGGAGAAACACTGGATCGAGGATGGTAGTGTTGGTCTCATGCATCAGGGGAGCTGCTACCAGCTGTGCAAGCCGTCCAGTCCCTGTGGGAGTGACGGTCAGGTGACTGGTAGTGTCCGTTAACGCAGTGAGAGCCACGGTCCCAGAAGCAGCCGAGGCTGTTTCTGGTGACCGAGGGGAACCTCTTCTCAGCCTCGACACGTGAATGGTCTGGTGGGACCATCACATCAACCCTGGGAACCAGATGATCGCTGCGAGAGTGATCGCCGGTCTGGCGAGAGCCACCTGAGGGACTCTTACCATCCTTCCGCTCCGTGCCTGGGTCCTGACGGTGAGCGTACTCAGCCGTCTGGATCCTGGCTGCACAATCACCAGTAGGTGAATGTACACTCGGTGACCCTCGTGAGCGAGCGGCCGAGATGGTTCCCGGTCCGGAGGTGGAACCTCTGGAGCTGGGAGCAGAGGTACCAGCGGTGGCTGGTACCTCCAGTGTCCCCGTCTTCTTCTTCCCTGAGGACGGAGAGACAGGCCCTATTCCCCAAGGAACGGGAGGACCAGCAGAAGACCCACCTGTCCTGCCGGAGCGAGATAGATCCTTAGAAGTCTCTGTGCGAGACTTCTTAGGGGGGGAGCGAGGCCACCTTCTTCTTCCTTGGTTGGAGGGCCTTAGAAGTCGAAGGGGAAGAGGTGGCAGAAGACGATGAAGGTGAAGACGAAGAAGATGACAATCCAGGCTGGAGCTGGGGTGGTTGCAGAGGCAATGGGGCCCAACTCCACCTGGCCGGAAGGACCTGCAGGAGCAGCAGCACTTCCACGGGCAGAACCAGGGACAGCAGGTACAGCAACAGCAACAGTAGGCCGATCTAAGGGCGAGCTCTTCGGGCACTCGAAGTCAGGGGGAGGAGTGAGGACAGCAAAACCAGGTGGAGGTGGTACCAACTCCCTCCGGGGCACATACGGCAACAGAACTTGTACCGCAGCCGAGGGGATGACCGTGGTCACGCACTGGGTATACACCAGGTGAGGTGGAGCTGCATAACCCGGTCGACACAGTCATAATCGTCCTCGTCTCCAACCCATGAGTGACTGGGCTACAGCAAGATGATGGATGAGCCCCTGAATACTCGGAGTGCCTGGAGGACTCAGTGATCGCCACACCTGCTGAAGATCCCCACCCGCAGAGGCAGACACACCTGAGAAAGCAACAGTTGGGTTAAGGGGGAGGGGGTTCCTGTTCGCTTAGTGGGGGAAGGATCCCACCCTAAGCAGACAGACAAACACGAGTACAACTCAAGGTCGGAATGTCGCCCTCCCTCCTCTACACTCGACAGACCAAGTGAAAAGGCGGAGGGAGACACGTCCCCCAAAGGGGAGAGAGCCATACGCGGGAGCTGATGAGGAGGGAGAAAAGAAGATGACGTATCCGCCACCAAAGTTGTCGAGGGAGAGCTCCTCCGACCAAGAGACACAAACAACACAAGTTGAATCCTGAGAGCGTTCACGCCCTCAGCACCTTGTACACAGAGGATGAGGGTCCACGACATTGCTGGACCTGAAAGCCCCACACTTTCGACCTCCCACTCTAGGGCACACTCTCTGGTTGGATGGGGGGCGCGAGGGCTTCTCCGATTCGTGGGAGTGCATGATTAATCCAGTCGATGAAATACCACAAAATACAAAAAAAAATAAGAGTACTTACAGTCAAACACACTACTATGAGATTCACGGCCTCTGTAACACGGTTTTTTCCCAATAACTTTTTATCTATGCATTTCATAAATATAACGCTTATTCAGAATACCCATTATATGTACACATAAATTTAGACTGCATTTTGCATTACGTAGGTTGAATAAATATGGTACTTACAATGTAAAAGTGACTTTTTTTGAAGACGGGCCAACTTACTCAGAGATAAGGTTTCGAACGCACTCGTTACGTAACTTATGACAGCATTTCTTCCCTCTTTCTCGATGGATGATTGGCTATACGTAACGAAGGCTATACCTCTGGCAGCAATGACAAACAAATTTAAATACAAGCAAAGCAGCAAACCTTTATGAACTCTGAAACCTCTTCACTGATAATTGTCATAATGAACAAACCAACAAAATATGTTAATAAATACAAAAACACTTCGATTATTAGTCTAACTCCCAAAATAAGTGTCCTAAGAAATTATAATCTACTTTATAAGTCACAATCAGATTGACAAGATGTAGGGAATAGTTGGTAATTTTCAAAAACATAGTAGACAAGCTTGATTTGATAACTGCTATATCCAATATCAAGCAATTTTTATTTATTGTTTGTCTACCTATTTACTGAAAAAAAAAATAGCCGGTACCGTATTTTGGCTTTAAACCTTCACCAGTACGTCAGAATGATAACTTCATGAGGCTCCACCCACTTTGGCCTCGTTATAATTCAGGATAACACTGAAGGCTATATCATGGGCATTGTTGGATTACAAAATTTAACTTCTGGCTATAAAAACTCATTTCTCAAGTAGTTGTAAGATGTGCTAAATGATCCTCAGGGATCCCAGCAGTTGGCCTAAACGTTTAATTCATGTATATTACGCATATACTGTTGCGGCACTACTGCTACAGTAGTATTACTACGCTAGCACAGATACCCCACACACATCTATGTAGCGTTCCGCCATTCATAAAGTCTTCGGGTTTTAGAGTTTCTGTCTAGTGGATGGGCGGGGCAACATTTCGTCAAAAGGTGTTTACTTTGCTTACGTAATGAATGTTTTTGACTCTTGGCTCATAATCATTGGCCATGGCGTCGGCTAGATCATTTTTACTCTATAAAAATGAAAATTATCGGGTTTAGGTTATTGATAATGCTGACAAAATTTGTGTGTGGTTGTAAAATATACATATGTCAACTTTCAGCTACATCCGATGCTTTGACAAGTAGCAAAGTCCAAAAAACCGTGTTACAGTGGCCCTGAATCTCATAGTAGTATTCTAAGAAAACAAGTTGAAAGGCAAGTAAGCTTGAAAACAATCTCACGACAGAGGCGGGCAGAGAGGCAAGCACACATCTTCACCAGACGGCGGTCGAAAGCAAAGTGGTATGTTTACCTCCAGTTGGGCGGGACTCCCGACCATCAGACAAGCAGTTACTGCCAAACCACCTTGTCAGTAAATCTTATGACTGGTCCAGCAGGCGCTGAATAGTAATTCCTTCTGTAGAGGACCGAGGGTTTGTATGACATGTCGGAACAAATATTCATTCATGAATATTTGATGAATAACTAAAGTAAGCCAGTCCCGGATGCAGAGGTTACAGAATAACATTTGCAAACAAACATACATTTTATCATATAGTTTTTTACCCACCACACAGGTCAGTTATTGGAAGTTAATCACTAACAATTTTTCTTTTAGAATCTAAACTATTTTCAGTTTTATATTGCACACTTGTTTCATGAATGAAATAAGTGTGTGGCAAATTCAAAGAATAAATATATAACTTGAGTGTTGAATTCACTTTGAAATGAAGAACATAATCTGACAGTTGTTATCATCAGAATCGTTATATCATCATGCATGTCATTTACCTTTTATGTGGGTTTTAGATATAGTACAAATCACTGACAGGAAGAGGTATAATTTACTAGCCATAGTGATTATAGTTTTTTGCTCCTATATCAACATCTACATTCCCCTTAATGCAAGACACAAACATAGTTGCATATTAATACCAGCTACATAATACATACTAATTTGTGGGATAAAAACATAATTTCTTAAATAAAGTCAGTTTTGACAAATAATTTTGTAGGGCAACTGAAGCTGTTCTAATCTCTGAAAATGACAAATCTTTGTGGTGGCATGTTTGTAATAATCTTTACTGCAAAATATATTGCATGTAATTTTGCAATGAAAACATGCAATGATCATTCATAGTAAATAGGATCTAAACTTCATGTGTGACATTTTAATCCTTCAAGACAGACTCTCCAAAAAAGACCTTAGCATTTGAAGTTCTCTCCACTTGGGTATTGATATCCTGTCTCTTAACTCAGAAGCCACTGGGATTGCTATCCTTTTGATGAATGTCAGCTATTGCCACTGCTGTCCTCTCCTGTCTCTTTAACAAAGAAGTAAAATAGGCAAAAATCATGACCACTCCTTCAGGACCTCACTTCTGAAGAATTCCAAGTTAGAGGTGAATAGCATTACATACAGTCTGTTTCTTCTCAATCACTCAAGGGGCACAAGATGTAGGACCAGTCTTTGGATTACAGGAAACAAGAATGGGGGGAGATTAGGCACTACGTATTGAACCTGACCTCTGACTCTGAAGTCGAAGAAAGTAGTGCTTAGCCATTTGAACACACTTGTTTACCTGTTCTTTCCATTAGAGTATTTGCCCCTAAATTCAAAGTTGTCCCATGACTTCTTCAACTGGGAAGCATATTCTACAGCATTTCATGATGATGGGAAATAGTTTATCCACTGCTGAGGCTGATAAAGGCACTTGTAGAAATGAAGACTTGTATCTGAACATTATCACAGAAGCAAAAATTGTACATCTTTTTATGGATAACTGAAATTAATAAAACATCTTTTTCGCAAATGGATAAAATTAAAAAGCCACTTAAAATTCCTCATGTATATTTTGTTATTCCTACAAACAAATGACTAAGATTCTATGGTATTTCATAAAAAAGTAAACAAGGTAACAGACATGTTAACATTTCATTAAAAGACAAACGAGGATAATTAAAGCTAATTATCTCTGTGAACACTAATTTTCACTGGGAGTAATTACTCAAAACAAGTGATTACATGTTACCTTCAAACCTCTACAAAATATTTGGCAAAATCAACTTGATATACACAAACTGCAATAAGCTTTTACTCAAAAGTATAAAAAAAAAGAAGACAACCTTTACAAGGTCACTAACTCACTTACGAACCTAGTTACAGCACAGTACAGCAAAGCATCCAAATACATAGCAGACAATAAAAAATATATATAAATATAAACATATAATAATAATGATAGAAACAAGCTAAACCCCTTTTTAATTTGACACATAACTCATTTAAAAATAAAAAGAATAAAATTCTGTTAATATCTTTCTATATCACGATTGAGCAGGAAACAAATACATATTAAAGTTATCATGGCAAACAAAGTAACTGAAAGCTCGTATGTAATTCATTAATACTTAAAACTTAAGCTAAAGCACATAATGCAATTTACCTATTAGAACCAAAAAAAGTTGATCAAATGGCTAACATAACCTTGACAGTCTATAGTTAAGAAAATATCCTTTGCTGTGTAATGAAGATAGTAAGTTACAAATCAATCATTTATACTTCGTAGTAAACAAGAGTGCAATATTTCCAGAACTCAAATTAGATATAACCTATGGTTTTGAGTGATTATTTTTACAACCTCACACAAATTAAAAAACTGAATTTTTGAAAAAGGTCCTCATAACAAATGAATTACAAGGAGCATCACTGTAGTCCCCTAAAAATGTGAATCCCAATACCAGAATTTTGCTACACTATACTGCCTCAGGCATGTACTTAAATACATAGCTTTTACACATAATTCACCTCCCTTGCACAAAATGCCAAAACACTGCACAGCATGTACTGTGCAATAAATAATTTCTAGATTTTGTAATACTGTACTTAAAACAATATACATGTTATGTAAATAGTAGACAGTGTGGTTAAATATAGCAACCATTGTAACCCTAACTGCATATATAGTACAAGAGGCAGCAGCAACACATATACAGGCAGTCCCCGGTTATCAATGGGGATTCCGTTCTCAGTGGGGTGCTGATAGTCGAAAACCGCCATTAACTGAAACTCTGCAATTTATGGTACTTATGGCACCAATAACCAGATCATGGCACCTCTGTTAGGAATATTATGATGCCATAACTATTATCGCTCACATAATGGAACTCGGCGCATTATGGCACTATAAATTACTGTCTAGCGCATCAAACCAGATTGCCATTCACCAAGTCCACTGATAACCAGGGACTGCCTGTATTCTCTTTAATTCAAGACTTAGATTATTTTTGCACATATGACTGAATGCTCTCTAATAATATATATTGATTCTCTCCCCCTCTCTCAAAGGAGTTTTAATTAAATAACAGTGAGTTTAACCATGCAAGTCTGGCATCTGCCCTCACATAACAGTGACTGTAACTACAGTACATCCTCAGGAGGGAGCCAGTTATTCATAGTCCCAGTTTCAAGTCTTTGTTTTACATGATATTATTCAAAGTAAAGGGGTAACAGTAAAACAGGATATACTATACTATGTATTTCCAACTCTTATAGTTGTTTTAAGCATTTCCCCCCATGCCACCAAATGTACTTGGCTGGAAGAGACATTGTTTATTCCTTTTCACCAAGCCATTCAAAATAAATATCAAGTTATCTAAACTATGTTCTACCTCTTATATATCAAGGTCAATAGAAAGTGCAAAAGAATATCATTGTAACTTGCAACACTTTCATAATCAGATTTGCAGTTACTGAACAAGACAGAATAAAAAGGAGTATAATATATGACTGTGAGTCTAGTGCATGATTTTCTTTCCTCACTTTGCGAAGTCCAGTGTTCTGCTGCTTCAAAGATCAATCAAATCCACTTGTGGATCTTTCATAGGATAATCCTTGCCTTCTAAACTGAATCTGAGACTCCTTAATATAGATTTGTTTGTCCATTCTCACTCTCCCCCATATTAAATGGATAATTACACACATACATAAACCCATACACATACACATGCAGAATTTTCCTCTGTGTAACAATTATACCTAATACTTTCTTTCAAGCCTTCTTTTATTTTATCCAGTGCCAGTAGAAATCCAACAGTTTAACACAAAGCACTCTCATCAACACCATCGAAGTTGGTTTTGATCTGGGGTTGGTATTTCTTTTGTTTGATAAAAATAACATTGCTGAATTTTTCTTGCGATTCTTTGGATATCCTGTTGATTGTTATTTCTGGTAGTTTGGCTGCTTCAGCAATACATTGCAAAGCTTTTCCAACATCAATTAAAGGACTACTGTTGCCTTTTTCTTTAAAAAAGTACTTTAGTAGACTATGAACTATCCCTCTACCAAGACCATCTTGCCTCTGCATGGCCCCTGGCCAGATTAATTTAATCCTAAGTCCTTCAAGAAAACTGGCAACGTAGTTCAAAATTTGTGCCACATTTCAAGAAAGAAACATTGTTAACATTGCTACCGCAAACAAAAATATTTTAAGAGGTCTTAGTATTAGAAAAAGAAAAAACAACTTCATTAGGAACATTTGTTATGACAGCACTACACCCCACTCTTGCACTGCCCAAAATGACAAGTTTGGAAAATCTATAGGTTAGTTTTTATTCCCATAGTTTTTAAATTCTCAGTGTTCAAGTAGGGGTAATTCAAATTTGGTCTCCTGAGACTTCCTGAAATTTTTTTTCATATATGTTTCATGCACGGATTAAATTCCTTTTAGTTGAGGGATGACTGTACTAACATTTGTGTTTGCCGTGCATGATGTGGCTGGGAAGAAAGTCTGCATCTTTGCCATGAAGCCATGCAGATAGTACAAGTCAATAATTCTCTAGTACTTTGAACACAAAACATCCCTTGAAAGAGCATGTAACTAACTTACCTACCTAGCTGTCGAGGGTTATTAAAAATTTTGTCTTCTAGGTAAGATCCCTTAAAGGAACATCTTCAAGGATTAATGAACTGAACTGAATAAATGCTTAACATCAGCAACAAGGCCATGATGGAGGACAGAGTCCAGGATAAAGCTTTCTTCTACAGTGACTGGCATATACTACAATATAGCACAATGGAAAAGCTCAGGTCAATGGCCATGTTCTTGAGTATCTGTGAGAAAATGGAGCAGTAGCCACTGATGGCAGAGACCAACAACTTTCTCAATCTCTGCAGCAAACATAGAACATCAGTAGTAGCTACTGAACACTTGTTTCATACTGACTAACTGTATATTGTTTGCCTGGGTTGGAAATAATCTTGTCAACTAGTATAAAAAGCTTTTCCTGATGATGTGTTGCTGGACAGTCTACACACATGAGGGACTGAGGAGGTCGATATTCAGGCGGTACATATTTCCAAAGCAGCCACAGTGAGGCAATAAGGGTTATGTGGACAACACTGGACTGCCAACACAGCTTGTGCAACAAAAGAAACAACATAAGAGAAGCGTGGAAATGTACTTCTCCAGATTGTTCCAAGTAACCACCATCAAAATGTTGCTTGCCCAAGGTGCTTAGCCTAGTACTTGTATGCTGAGCAGTCGACTGGAAGCTTGTGATTAAAACTGATGGCAAACAGATCTAATAGTTTCCCAACTCCAGAACCTGCTGAAGACCTTGCTATGCAGGAAACCCTCAGTTGGAAGTACTTGGTTCTCTCATTCAAAATGTGTTGGTTACGATACTGTACTTCTCAAGGATGTATCTATCTTGAGATTAAGTAGTCAAATATTGTGATCATGTGGCCACAAAAAATTCTCCACCGTAAATTGGTATACTGAAGGAAATAAGCCCCCATTACAGAATTGTCCAAAAGTAAACCTACCATCCTGTCCGACATGCAGTTATTGAAAATTTGTACGATATGTTGTTGTTGTTGTTACAGATTAAACAAGCCCTGTGTTCACATGGGCTCTTGCTCCTCAAGCAACAATCTGATGAAACCAAATCATGTAGATTTGAGAATGCCGTACAGTTTCTTTTAAGGCATCCTCAAAGAGCAATAGGTCTGAAGCAGAAGGAGACATGGACCTCTACTTATAGATTCTGCGCATCTAGCCTTCAAAATCTGTTACGACCCTTATATGGCAGTTGTTCAGACAATCTGAGGACCACTATCAGTTCACTTACAGCTACACTTAGCCTAAACCAGCTACTGTAAGTAGCTCAGGTGGCCTATCAACTTTTGCCACAACTTCAAAGGCAGGATAATACCATTCACAGTGGGGCCCCCTTATTTGCGTTCTCCCGATTCGTGGACTCACGGATTAGCAGATTTCTCTCTGGACCACATCCACCCATTATTCGCTTAAAATTTGGCTATTTGTGGTATTTTTTTGTGAGAAATATCCAGAAATTCATGGTTTTTTTATCAATTTTATCATAAAATGCACTTTTTGTCATAAAACTATCAAAAAAACCAGGTATAAAATTTTTAATGGGTTTTTCTTGAGTTTTACCTACCAAAATAGGCTGTTTTCTGTGTTTTTATAGGGGTTCCAACTATTCGTGGATTCTAAACATTCGTGGGGGGGGGGGGGGGTCTGGTACGCGTCCCCAGTAAATACGGAGGGACCACTGTACTAACTCCTTAGAAGACGATGTTGCTTTTGTATCCTCTTGATCTTGCGTTGAGGCAGAAATGTTAATGTACATATTTGGTTCCATTCCCAAATAATCAACTCTTTTGCTTGTTCCAAGGCCAACTTGCCCAGCTATTGATATGGGCTGATGAAGCAACTGAGGTGTCTCCAAAATTCTACGAAGAGGGCACCACGATTAGCCAATCAAGGTACCACAACAGCCTGATGCCTCTCCTGTGAGCCCAAAACTAAAACCGGAGACATAAGCAATTGTCTCCAACTGGAAAAGTACCTACTGCATGATGCAATTCAAAACAGCAGTGTCAATGACTGGTTTCCATCTTTCTGGGGCTTAGGGGAAGACAAACAGAAGGCTGTAAAACTCTTGAGATTGCTATTTACCCTTCATATAGCTCCTTTTGACATCACTGACCTCACGTCTGAGTTCATTGCATATGACAAATCTAGTAGGCTGTGATATCAATGAGGAGTCTGTCTCCAGACAGAACAACTGATAATCCTTTCAAGGTTTGAAGCACCATGGGCCTGCTCCTACTCCCTAATCAGTGGTTCAACAATTTCTGGAGACAAGCCCCCACCAGACGTAGATCTGGCTGTGTTTCATCCTGCAACACCCACAGGGAGACTTTTGGGAGATCTTATACCTTACCTGCTTGAACAAAATGGCAAGCATGGAGTCCTGTGTTACCTATTTTATGGTTTCAGCTAGAAAATTTGCAAGTACGAGTTGAAATGCCAAGTGACATCATGGCTGCTCTGGTAGTTGTAGCACTTAAGCTCATAGTAATTTTCCCAACCAGCTGGACAGGAAAGAGGTAGCTCTATAATACCAGCAGCCCTGCATATTGTGAAGTCAGAGAATAAGAGTAAATTGGAGATATTTTCAAGAATGGTGGCCCTTTTGTTTATGGCCAGCAGCCTCCTAGCCTTAGCTAAATTCTCTTGGTCACCCGCATCCACTTGGTAGTGAGTAGCATTACCATAGGTAACATTCCCTGGAGTCTACTTCCATCGGAATCAAAAGCACTGTGGTTCACAGCTTAACAGAGGAAATGTTCCTAGCTAAAGGGAACTTGTCAAGAATGCCTGGAACTGATCAGAGGGTTAATATGCCTTGTGATTACTGTTTTTGGCAACCAGAGTAAGCAGCACTCAAACAAAGCTTTTCCTGAAGAAGAAATATTCGTAGGCGTTCTACTCTGCACACTAAGGGTTGGTGTAAATGAACCAGGATATGATAGTTCCTGTAAAGGTGCTTACTTTTAAAGCTAAAGGATAAACAGATGTATACAGTACAAAATAACAGGCTGCCCAAAGGTGATCTACTATGAGCAGGGGTGAGAGAACAATTTTTCTTGCTAACTAATAATTATAACATATTTTTCAGCTGCAAGGTAGCTTTGAAATTATAAGCCTCTAAAAAAACCTGACCTAAAACACGATGACTGTACATCAATTTCTCAAAAATAATATTACAAGACTAAACTATCACCCGTAAAGAATTGGAGTATTGAGTGCAATTCTGTTTTGACCCAGTTTTATATAGTGGTACCAAATTTTCTGAGTGAATCCTTAGTTCTTACTATGGATTCATCCTACTTATTCCTTAAGTTTATATGTAGTGTTGTCATAGCTCTTAGATTTATATCATAGCATATAATATGGCATCTAAAAATCATTAGAAAAATCTCATTTCATAAGCATCAATACTGCAAAATCCTTGCCTTTACCAGGTCTAATTTTAATTAAAACCATAAATGTCAAAATGATGCAAATTAAAAGATACTACAGTATATCATGTTTTTCTCCTTAGTCTTTAAGATTCAAGATAAAATATCTCTCTATATAAACATATATATACATATCATACACTGGATTTTTACAGTGACTTATTAACCCTCTTACGCCGATTGGACGTATTAAACGTCGAGTCAAAATGTCTCCCGTATGCCGATTGGACGTATCATACGTCGACTCAAAAAAGTTTTTTTAAAAATTCGCGGAAAAATACTTATAGGCCTACCAGCCAAAAACTTTTGTATCACGCGCCTTGGGGGATGCTGGGAGTTCACGGATCAAGGCGTTGTTTTGTTTACAATCGCTACGCAGGCGCGCAAGCGCGAATTTCTTTCTTATCGCACTAAAAAGTATCAGTGACACATCTCGGAAATTATTTCACCACTTTGACATAATTTTTGCACCATTTTAAATTATCCTTTACATGAAGTATTATATATGAAAATGTGCACAATTTCATGTAAAATACAACAAAAAAATACTCATGATTGTAGCTTTTATCAGTTTTGAAATATTTTCATATAAATAACGATAAGTGCAAAAATTTCAACCTTCGGTCAACTTTGACTCTACAGAAATGGTCGAGAAACGCAATTGTAAGCTAAAATTCTTATATTATAGTAATATTCAATCATTTGCCTTCATTTTGCAACAAATTGGACGTCTCTAGCACAATATTTCGATTTATGGTGAATTTATGAAAAACCTTTTCCTCACGTTCGTGCGATAACTCTTCCGATAAATTTTTTCGTGCGATTGTCCTAATGTTTGCACCCTTTTAAATTTGCCGTTACATAAAGTTTTATATATGGAAATGTGCGCAATTTCATGCACAATACAACAAAAAACAACCCATGGTTGTAGCTTTTATCAGTTTCGAAATATTTTCATATAAATAACGTTAAGTGCAAAAATCTCAACTTTCGGTCAACTTTGACTCTACCGAAATGGTCGAAAAACGCAATTGTAAGCGAAAACTCTTATATTCTAGTAATATTCAATCATTTTCCTTCATTTTGCAACGACTTGGAAGTCTCTAGCACAATATTTTGATTTATGGTGAATTTATGAAAAAAAAAATCATTTTCCTTACGTTCGCGCGGTAACTCTTCCGAAAAAATCTGAATTTTTTTGTGCGATTGTCGAAATGTTTGCACCATTTAAAATTAGCTGTTACATAAAGTTTTATATATGAAAATGTGCGCAATTTCATGTAGAATACAACTAAAAATGATTGAAGGTTGTAGCTTTTCTCTTTTTTCGAAATATTTGCATATAAATCACGATAAATAGAAAAAAAAACCACGTTCGGCCTAATTTGACTCAACCGAAATAGTTGAAAAACGCAATTGTAAGCTAAAACTCTTACGGCCTAGTAATATTCCGTCATTTTTCTTCATTTTGAAACAAATTTGAAGTCTCTAAAACAATATTGTGATTTATGGTGAATTTTTGAAAAATATATTTACCTTCACTGCGCGCGCCGATTCGCGGCCGCAAGTCTCCGAAATACGTACATCGCATTATCCTAATATTTGCTCCTTTTCATATTAGCCTTTTTATAGAGTTTCATATATCAAAATGTGCGCAAATTCATGAAGAATACAATAAAAAATAATTGAAGGTTGTAGCTTTTTCCATCTCCGAAATATGTGCATATAAAAAATATATATATAAAAATTTCGACATTCGGTCAAATTTAACTCGTCCGAAATGGTCGAAATCTGCAATTCTAATCTATAACTCCTACAGTATCGTAATATTCAATCATTTGTCTTAATTTTGAAACAAATTGGAAGTCTCTAGAGCAATATTTAGAATTACGGTGAATTTTTGAAAATAACATTTTTTTACGTCCGCTCGTTACGAATTCGTACATCATTTTGTGATAATATTTTTCCAGTGTTGCTTTTATTGTTTTACTATGTATTATATATCAAAAGGATTGCAATTTAGTGTACAATACAACGAAAAAAAATTAACTCGTTAGCTTTGACCGTTTTTTGCACAGCGTGATTTGAATACAATTATCTATGAATTTTTTTTTTTCGCTACCATATATCGCATTATTTACATATGATAATGATATTATTTTTCATTTCTGATGATTGCATACTAAACTTCAGGCAATGAAAAAAAAATGAGCCAAAAATGAACTCTTAATCTTCAAAACTAAGCGCGCTGTGATTTTTTGAAAAAAATATTTTTTCCGCTTCCGCGCTCACTCCAAACCGGCGCCGGCATACAGGAGAGGTTTTGATTTTTAGGGCTTCGGCGTAAGAGGGTTAAAGGACAAAATCTGGATAAAAGTTGGCAACTAGGCTATATCCATAAAGGAATTCCATCCATTATGTTTCAGCAAAAACTGGGAAATTAATACATTTAAAACAAATGCTGGTTTTAGCCCCACTTACCATGAATGATGAAATACTTCCAAGAAACTTTTACCTGAATGCTCAGTAAATTCATGGAAAAAAACACTGGGCTAAACTCAACAAAACTGATCTTACTATTCAAAGACTTTCTTTTCTACAATCTAGTAAAATGTTCTTCCTCTTTCTCTATCCTCCAAATAATTAGCTGTCAACACTAATGCTGCTTCTCCAAAGGCTGTTGTATATTTACAATCACTGCAATTACTTTTCCTATTTTTTCCAATTACCCTCTATGGAAGACATCATGAGTCCAAGCTGAAGTCTTAAAATAAAATTCTTACTTTTATAGTCACAAGCTATGAGCATCTGAAATAAGTGGCGGCAGTATGCAGCTTTAACCTAGGGCCCATGAAAACTCTATTTCTGGTACTTACTGGAACACAATGGATGGTTTTAAAATACTATTCTGTATACAAACCTTTTCCCTGAACAACTATAAAGCTAATTAAACATAATACATTTACAAGCATTTCAAGTGTTGTGTTACTCTTTTTCCACTAAACCATAATTCCGTTCTTTACAATTTATCCTGTTCGACAGTTATCAAAGTATAAACATACCATTAAGAGTTAAAGCTAAGTGGTTAATTATCCTCTTCTTTATAACTTAGACAATGTATGCTTTTCCTAGGTTTTACTCATTTCTTTCATTTAATTACATTCTGTAATCTGGAAATTACATGATGCTTAAGTATAAGAAATAAAGTATCTAGTAACTCCAAATATTAATACTACTGTGTCTAATTACTGTATAAAAGTTTAATGACTAATAATTGTTAAAATGGTTACTTAAAATCACAAATTTCTATGCCAAACAAATAACTACGGCTGAAAATGGTGAAAAGAATGAATAGGATGGAGAAGGTTCCTTTGTCTAAAAATAAGAAAGAGTTTACCCAACAAAATTTTCAGCTTATGTCTAAGTAAGTCCTGAGTTTAAACACTACAAAAAATATGTTAACTATCAATACATATCTGATCCCTGTAGTACATTTTGGTGCTGCACAGTACTTACTTAACAAGACATATTACCGAGTATGCACAGTACACTGTATTCTACAGTACTACTGTCTACTAGACTAGATATATAACAAACATTTATCACTCTCATGAAATGAAATGGCATGGCAAATGGAACCTCACAAGCACAGTATATAAAAGTACAGTACTGCCAGGACCAGCAGAAAATATGCAGCAAACTAATTCAAGCTGGCGATGGGGATCCTAGTGTCAGTAGAGCAGCTATCTGATGAATCTGTTCTCTTTTACTTCTTATGTAAATCATCGCCTCCCAAAGAGCATTGACTAGGACTTCATCTTTGGTTTCATCTAATTGTACATCTAAGGAGAGTTGTGGGGATAACCTGAGATATGGAACACCCCAAGAACAGCACCACGCACGAGCTCGATCCACAGTGCGATTGTCTGCCATAGTTGCCTGAAGATGATAAAAACAGGCTCATAAGTTAACAAAGATAATGAGCCTAACTTCTCTCTTGAAGCAAGAGATTAACTTGTAACAGTATACAAATCTGTCTATTCAATAGTAGCTTTATAGCAGTGGGATGATGATTCTTCTCCAATGCTCCTTGTTTCCCAAGATGTTGATAATGTTGCACTTCAAAGCTTTCCCATTTCTTTGCAGCAAGATCAAAAGCATAGCACCCCATAAAGGGATTGGTGAATGTAATTAACTTACATGGCCTTAGTAATTATTTGTAGCAAATCCAAAATCTTTTATGCTGTCAAATATATCAGCATCACACACAAGGCATCCTTGTTGTCTCCAAAATAAGTGTATCAGATGAAACAAAGAAAATTTGGTGTTCATGAATTTAAACATTACCATCAGACACTAGCTGTAACTGAAGATATTAGCAAATATGTTAAGAAAATACGAAAATGACCAGCAATATCTATCCCAATCCATTAACCATTAACAGATACTAAAAATCAAATGGTTTGGAGTATCCCAATCCATTAAGCATTAACAGTTACTAAAAATCAAATGGTAAATCAAAAATGGGTTCTAGACAACCAATCTTTTGAAACCATTCTTAGTATAGCCCCATCCAATGGCTACACTTATTTGCACAAATTGCATAGTTGACATCTGACCATTCTTATGTAATTATCCACATTTCTCACAACTGCACAACTTTCATTTTCCACATCCACACACTATCCTATTTGCACTGCTTAAATCACTCAATTCTCTAATCTGCAACATCTCCCCCATTGTACTGTCTGCCAAAAGCTATGCCTACCATCCATTGCAAACAATTTCCCACTAAGATCTCCATATAATCTATAAAGATTATGTTTTCAATTCATTCATTCTGTTTGTCTGTCTGTTAGCAAGAACAAATGATTCAAGTGTGAATTCAAATCCGAAACTAGTGCCCGAAATGAATGTTTTATAAGATCATGAAATTTTTTTATAGATGGCTGTAGTTATATAAGGTATTCGTTTCCTTGAGAAACTGGTCAACTGACCACATCACTTAGCCTTGTTATTCTAAACAGCAACTTATATTACCGTATTGTGTTCTCTGCTCTGTAGTGCATGCATGCACACACACAAACAAACAAATTTAACAATATGCCCTTTCCCCTCAAAGAAATATGAGGGCTATTGAGGCAAGTAACGCAAAGATATATCCCATTTACATGAGGAATAATTGTACTTCCAATTTTTACATAAATACTTTATGCACCCAAATTTTACACATTTTTAGCATCATGCTAAGAACTGCAAAAAAAATGTTGACTGTCTAGAACTCTAGGAAGATAAAAATCATGATATGGTTCAACACTGACTACTTAACAAATCAATGCTTTAAAAAAACCACTGTTTAAGCTACATTAAAATAACTGCAACGCTAATTTCTTAAGTGCTACGGTGCCTATCAATGACCATAATACAAATCAACAAGGTTTATTATTTAATGTTGATGGTTACTGAGGAGTATTACTACAATACTGTTCAAATATCTAAAAAATCTGTTATGCTAAAGGGCAAATTAGAGTAAATAATACTTGCTGGTTAATTCTAATGTTTCTTAGTACTTATACACAACATATCCAAAAAATTACATTTTTATGATAAAATAAAGTTTTATATACACTTACCCAGTAACTACTTAGCTAACAATTTCTTGCCTCAGCAACTTGAAAATTCAAAAAATTTGCAGGTAACACTTTACAGATTTAGTGCAGGTGACTAGCCCTGCTCACTAATGGGAATACCAAGATCTACTAGCTGACAACCTCAATTGTATATCTAAAACTTTATTTTATCATAAAAATGTCATTCTCATATAAGTAACTTGCCCAGTAACTACTTAGCTGATTTCACATTAACAGGAGGTAGGATACATGGACACATTCTACTCTTAAAACATTAAGTCATGTAATGAATCTGAAATAGAAAGAGTTGCTAGCATTGAGTACAATGCTTGTAGTTCTTTATTAGTTAAAAGAGCCTGCAGTAGAGAACTGCCTCTGGTTGTTGCTCAGCTTAACCTGTGGCAGCATGATGTTAAAACCAGGAGATCCTCTACTTATGAGGGAGCTTTGTAGCAAAGGAGCATTCTGATTGCTAACAAAGCATCAGTGGAAGTTATGTAGCTCAAGGAGTTATGTGATGGCTAGCAAAACTTCAAAAGGTGCCCTTGCCCTGGGCACAGTACCGCAAAGAAAACAACACAATAACACTATAAACTCCACTTAAATAAAATCACAACCCATCCAATCAGTGGTGGGTGCTCTAAGTACATTGTACCCCCCTGGCTTTCTAAAACTCAGCACCTTAAAACAAGGTGAAGAGATAGTAGGAGAAAATCCTATGCTTCCTTCCATGGTCTCATGCCAGTTACTGATAATCGCAAGGTACTGGCAAAAATTTAACACTGTTTCCTGTGGGATGATTGTAAAATGGACGTAAGGGACCAGTAGAGCCAGAAAGTTAAAGAAAAAACTTTTCTGATGTCTTTAGCTTTCAGTTAAAAAGAAGGGAAATGCTATCCTAAATCTGAGTGTATCTCAAAAAATAAAGTTCACTAGTATAAGGCACCAAACATTCTAAATGGAGGACAAGACAAGAGCGTGCCATAACACCTTAGGTTATGGATGGCCTTTGAACTATCAATTCTTTTCAGGTAATACCTGAACATCTCAGCTGGACAGAGATCTCTATTCATCCTCAGAACTGGTGAGGACTGTTGGGTGTTCAGAAAACAAGCAGGTGCCACGCTGTGGCTGGAACCAGAAGTTTTAGTCAGACAACATGAGCTCTTGCTATGGCACTTCTATAGAAAAGGATGACCTCGAGCTTCTGTTCCCTTCCAAGTAATACTGGAACCCTCCAACTGTTCAAGAAGATCTCTATTTTTCCTCAAAGTTAGTGAGTGCTCCTGGACGCTCAGAGAATCAGTTGGCGCCAGGCTGTAGGCGAGGCCAGCAGTGCTGGCTGCCATTTAACACTAATAAATGTTTGGGAGCTGGAGAGCATTCCTATGAGTTCTGGTTAGAGCTGGCACCCGGCCGTAACTGGCACCAGGTGAGATGGACGTCAGGTGAGGAAAATACTCATACTAATGGGTGCTCATGGGCATTAACCTTGGCTGTCAAGACTGTCCTCTCTACCATTAAATCATTCCTGAGAGAGAGAGAGAGAGAGAGAGAGAGAGAGAGGAGAGAGAGAGAGAGAGAGAGAGAGAGAGAGAGAGAGAGACACTAATAGATGCTCCTGGGCATTAACCCTCACTAATGAGACTTTCTTCTCTATCATTAAATTCCTGAGAGAGAGAGAGAGAGAGAGATACTAATGGGTGCTCGTGGGCAATAACCCCGGCTAACAACTGTCTTCTCTACCATTAAATTCCTGAGAGAGAGAGAGAGAGAGAGAGAGAGAGAGAGAGAGAGAGAGAGAGAGAGAGAGAGAGAGAGAGAGAGAGAGGGGGGGTCATGGAAATGTCCTTGTTCTCTGTAAAAAAAAAAAAAAAAAAAAAATCCCAGGGTAAATAAGCAAACCTCATTACTGAGTCAAGACTTAGTTTAATAGCCCCTTTCCCATCTCTCAAATGTCTTTTGCAGCACCTCTGAAAAACGCTCCTCTTTTCTGATTAACAACTGGACATGTAAAAGCATACCACCCTTGATGGTGTCTCTTGAAGTTAGATTGTTCAAGAAGGTACAAAAGTTGGAAGAATTCTGGGATAGTCCATCAATCTATCACAGCAAATCAGGAACCTTAATTGCAATTAAAAACAAGGCTATGAGGGATGTCATAACGTTTTCACAAGTCTGAAAAAATCCTTCCTTGACCATATCAAACGGTAGAAGAGTGAAAAAGTCTGAGTTGGAACAATCTTGTAATATGGTGTCCATTGACCATATTAGGTTCCTTTAAGGTGGCAGTTCAGGGGAATCAAGGTCCACTCAGATAGTAAAAGTGGGTTTCTGATGGTTCAACTTCTCCATCAGAAATTTCAATTAGACTAGAGAATACTCGATCAATCATTCACAGTAAAAAAAACTCTTCGTTTTGGGGCGAGTGTTAGAGTAAAAACGTAAGAACTGTGGTGATGTCCAAAGGAACGCGAAAGGTTTCAGCTGTTCTGGCACATGTGAGAAGGTGCTGTTCTCCCAGGGATACATTCCGGAAAACACCCAGTTCCCTGAACAGGCTCCCTTGACTAGAACGAGGAGTGAGTAGTAGTCTAAGACTAGTCTCATGATTATGGACCTCTTCCAAAAGACTAAAATTTGGACAACTACCACCGTAGGTCCGACTGAAAGTTCAGGTTTTAGGGAAGACAGTAGAGCCTGGCTTTGATACCCTGTCCCTGCAGGTCTTGTGGAACAGGCTGAAGTTCATGGCCAGAAAAGAAAAGAGAAGAAAGAGGAGCATGCACTTGAGAGAAAGCTTGTGACATAGTGTTGGCAAAGCCTAAACTCCCTAACTGGCAGACTCTGTCTTGTAGGACAAGTCAGAGATACCTTCCTCAGTCTGTATGTGGACATGAAAACGAAGTATACTATATAACCAGGAATTCCAATCAAGCACCCGGGGAAATGGATGACAGGACTGTCCAGTTCATCTCTGAAAACTGAGCAAACTTGCAGAACATCCTGCAGACTCACAGCTACCTAAGTGGACTAGTTGCTCATCCTGTCGATATTCAACAGCCACAGACACATGGCCAATCAGGGTGGGATTGACTTCCTAAGCGATAGTGCCCAGCATTGACTCAAAACACCTTGTGCTGACTGAAAACATACCCAGCACTGTACTTGGCTAAAACTAATATCCGACATGCTTAAAGGAACTTGGAATGTCCACAAAAGACACAAGAGCCCGGCCATTAGATAAAAAAAAGTCTAGAACCCAACCAGGAGTAACAACTTCTGCTGCAGTTAATGATCTAAAAATCTTGTGGAAAAGAACTAGACATTCACCAGTGGTAACCTAGTACAATCAACACCCTGTATTCCTGTTCTTGAGATTCGTGGACTCGCGGATTTTTCTTTGAACTGTATCTGCCAATTATTTGCGGGAGATTTGCCTATTCGCAGGTTTTTCCGATGATAAATATTCATTAATTAGTGTATTTATATGTTATTTTCATGACTAAATAAATTTTTTATACAAAAATGATTTAATTATCAAATATTAACATTGATTAATACAGTATTAGTAAGTTTAATAAGATTAAATGACATCATATAATAAAAATAATAATTCTCACTCTCTGATTTACCAATTTTCAAATGTTAATATTAATGTAAACTACAATAATATCAATTAATTCAAGAAAATACTATACATAGTGAATTAGTAAGATTTTAGTTTATAAATAAAAAAATCATGTAAGACTGAAGGAAAATCCATTCTTCTCTGCATCTTTCTTTTTAGACCCAGGTACTAAGCTGAGGTCCAAAGCTGTCAAATATGTCAAGTAATATGACAGGAGGGGGAGCGAGTTTCTTGTATTGCTGACTAACATTCATGTAATTTCTCTCTCTCTCTCTCTCTCTCTCTCTCTCTCTCTCTCTCTCTCTCTCTCTCTCTCTCTGGTAAATGTATATACAATATGTTTATTAATATTTTCAAATAATAATAATGATATAACTGTAATTACAAAATTCATATGTGATAGTATTTTGAAGAGATACAATAATCTTTCCATTTCACTCTTTTAAATACAGATAACTCACTCTCGCTCTCTCTCCCATGCCCCGCAAGATACGTATGTCATAGTGGTAAATCTCTTCCTCTGTTTTGGCTGAAAGTCCCAGCTTACGAAAAATCCAAGTTACGAAAGCAAATATGAAGATTTTTTGGGCTCTTCATACAAAAATAATTCAGGTTACGAAAGGTTGTTGCTCTAAAGTCCTGAGATTCGCCCGGACCGCCGATAACAATTTTAAAACTTGAGCGCCGCCAACTGAGTAGACTCGCCACCATCCTCCCACTCTCCCATTAGTTCCTGATGCTAGTCACTGCCATAAGATCCTGCTCTCCTATTGGTCAGCATCTTTCCCATCGTGCTCTACGTAAAGGCGTTCTTCTTCGGCCACTGCTTCGCACCAGTGTTATCGTACGCACACGGAATTCGTTTGTTCACATATACAATTTCGTTTGTTAATGTAAATTCGTGTTAGTGATTTCGTTGTACTACTTTATCGTGTTGTGTGAGAACTTAATTAGTATACTACATAACTTAATTACGTACAGTATAGTCATGGGTTCCAAGAAAGTTGCTGAAGTTCACGGAAAGAAGAGGATGCTTTCTATGGAGGCAAAAATGGAGATTATCAAGAAGTATGAAGCTGGCATGCGGTTGAGTGTGATCGCTAAGGAATACGGCTGAAATCCATTAACGATAGGCACCATCCTTAAGCAGAAGGAAGCCATCAAAGCAGCTACACCTTCCAGGGGCATGACTATTTTGTCTAGCAAGAGGAGCCACGTGCATGATGAGATGGAGAAGCTGCTTCTTGCATGGATTGAGGACAAAGAAATTGCTGGCGATACGATAACCAAGACAGCAATCTGCCACAACGCCAGCGCTATTTTCGCTTATCTGATTGCCCAGGCCGAAGACGACGGAGGAGAAGGGACACCGACGGCAACCCCACACTTCAAGGCTTCTCGGGGTTGGTTTGATAAATTCTGTAAACGGACTGGCATCCATTTGGTGGCGAAGAAATTGAAATTTTGTAAAAAACATAAAGTATAAAAAAGTAAAAATAAAAAAAGACAAAAAAAAAAAAGAAATTTAATTTTAAGTTTTTTGTAAAGTTAAGTGTTAACATTTTGTGCCATTTGTTAATGTGTTTCGTAAAGTTTAGTGTTAATGTTTCCTGACATTTTTTAATGTGTTTCGTAAAGTTAAGTGTTCAAGTTTTCTGCCAGTTGTCCTCCTCCTCTGTCGCCACTTTCGGAGATTGCCTCACTCAAAAGGTAAGGTTCCACATTTTACTACATATGTACGTATGTACGTACAGTATTTCTTGTATACCATGAACAGTAGTACACTTTATTTACAGGTATGT
Organism: Macrobrachium nipponense; assembly: GCF_015104395.2. Lineage (NCBI taxonomy): Eukaryota > Metazoa > Arthropoda > Malacostraca > Decapoda > Palaemonidae > Macrobrachium > Macrobrachium nipponense. The sequence goes on from NC_087206.1 coordinate 25,929,295, forward strand.
AGTACATATTAGTAGTATATATGTAGTTTAAGTTAGGTATTGAATGGTCCAAATTGTTGTATTCATTGTTTATTGGTCAATTTAGCTTTATTACAAAATTTACTGGGGTGTTTTTGTAGGGCTTGGAAAGCATTTGGCAATTTACATGTAAAATGCGGTTCAAGATACGAAAAACTCAGGTTACGAAGGCCGCCTCGGAACGGATTAATTTTGTATCCTGAGGTACCACTGTACATTTTTAAGGGTACCACTACATTTTAACCCTCTTATGCCGATTGGACGTATTAAATGTCGAGATAAATTGTCTCCCGGGTGCCGATTGGACATATTAAACGACGACATAAAAAAGTTTTTAAAAAAATTTGTGGAAAAATACTTATAGGCCTACCAGGCAAAAACTTTTGAATCCCACGCCTTGGGGGGTGCTGGGAGCTCACGGATCAAGGTGTTGTTTTGTTTACAATCATTACACAGGCGCGCAAGCGCGAATTTCTTTCTTATCGCACTAAAAAGTATCAGTGACACATCTCAGAAATTATTTCGTCACTTTGACTTAATTTTTGCACCATTTTAAATTAGCCGTTACATGGAGTATTATATTTGAAAATGTGCACAATTTCATGTAGAATACAACAACAAAATACTCATGATTGTAGCTTTTATCAGTTTTGAAATATTTTCATATAAATAACGATGTGCCAAAATTTCAACCTTCGGTCAACTTTGACTCTACCGAAATGGTCAAAAAACGCAATTGTAACCTAAAACACTTATATTCTAGTAATATTCAATCATTTACCTTCATTTTGCAACAAATTGGAAGTCTCTAGCACAATATTTTGATTTATGGTGAATTTATGAAAAAAAAAAAAAATTTTCCTTACGTTTGCCCGGTAACTCTTCCGAAAAAAATCAGAATTTTTTTCGTGCGATTGTCGTAATGTTTGCAAAATTTTAAATTAACCGTTACATAAAGTTTTATATATGAAAATGTGCACAATTTCATGTAGAATACAACAAATAATGATTGAAGGTTGCAGCTTTTCTCATTTTCGAAATATTTGCATATAAATCACGATAAATAGAAAAAAAACCATGTTCGGTCAACTTTGACTCTACAGAAATAGTCGAAAAACGCAATTGTACGCTAAAACTCTTACAGTCTAGTAATATTCAGTTATTTATCTTCATTTTGAAACAAATTTGAAGTCTCTAGCACATTATTTAGATTTATGGTGAATTTATAAAAAAAACTTTCCTTCCCTCCGCGTGCAGTTTCATGTAGAATACAACAAAAATGCTCATCATGCACAAAGGAGCATTCATTGGATTTACTTTCCTCCGCAATGCTACGGCACGCACAAAGGAGCATTGGTTGGATTTACTCTCCTCCGCAATGCGCGATGCCATGATACGCGCACAGGAGGGTTCGCTAACTGAATGCTCCCCTGCAATGCGTGATGCTTCGGCACGTACACAGGAGCCTTCATTGGAGAGAGGCCGCAGAGAAACTGTCTCTCCCTCTCGGGGACAACGCGCCAAAGCGCCCCCACCTTCTACACCGCAGCGAGAACTACTTCCTGATGCGCACCATTCATTTGCGCGCTGTGTTACTCCTGGACAGCAAGCGTCGACAGCACGCGTGATTGTGCATGTGTCCTTTTGACAGCACTCACCTGTAACGTGCGTTACCCAACGTGCTGCTTCTCCGCTGCCTCAGGAACAGAGTAAGTACTCACCAAGATCCACTACTGCCCGTGTGCGCCAACGCGCGCATCACTGGAGCGTTTTTCTAAACATTCCAGCAGATGCTCTCAGTCTCAAGTATCAAGCCCCAGATGCGCTCCTTATTCGGAACGCTCTTCTTCGTCTACACACGCAACAAGTTGCGCAATTTCACCTGTAGAGCGTCAACGCTCTCCAGCACGTTCTAACGTGCGCGGCTCTAGGCGTTCTCCTGTGCGCAAATTTGCATGGCATTCGCTTGCATGCACTTACGCACGTTCAGAACCTGTGTATGCGCCCGCGCTGACACGCACTCTTTCTCCTGCAGATACACATGCACCTGTAAAATCTTTTTCCTCTGTATTTTGCAATGTTTCAACACAGAAAACAGAGACGTCTGAGTCAGAGTACCCATCCTCAGAACTTTCATCATCTGCTCCTCCTCCAGAGGTCCCATCTCCACCTCGGGATCCTCGTAAAGCTACAACCCAGCCTTCCAAAAGGCAGCCTTACAGGCTTTCACCATTGATCAGAGGTCGTCGTTCCCCCACTCTCCCTTGAGAACAAGGCCGCAGGTGGGCTCCTTCTCCTTCATATGACCTTCCAGGCCCTCTTCCGATTCCTCTTTGGAAGTTGGGAGAGCAGTTAAGGGGATTTACGATCCCTAAGCTGCCACGAGTGCTTAATGTCAGGCGAGAGGTGCTCTAGAAGCAAAGACATCCCATGACTCCTCCTTATGAGTCCAGACCTCCAACCTCTCGAGGTTCTCGATCTCCAAGGGCTCATTCCCTTGTAGAGAAATACCATATCTTGCCAATCAAGTTCGAACCCAGCCAAGATCCTCCTGACAGGGCTCCAACTGTGATTGCGGAGAGGGCTCCATCTCCCCTCTCTCCTTCAGCTTCGCCAGAAGCAGATAAGCATCCTCCAACTCTGCTTTCCCCCTTTTTGCAAGGGGCTGTCCAACGGGGGCATAAGGACCAGTGGAAGGCAGTGAAGAATGACTCTTGCGATTCTGAGCCTCCAAGGACTCCTGTGGCTCTAGGGGCCTCAGGTCCCGGACTTTCTGCTCCCCTTCATGAACAACTAGAGACTCGGCCTTCTTCTTCAAGACTGGATCCCTCTCATTCCCAACCGGGTGCGTCAATGCAGAGGGAGGATGATTTTCACGAGGCAACCAACGATTCAGCTGGCTACCTTCCGGAACCAGCTGCTCCAGCTGTTACAGAAGATGTGGCAGCTGAAACCACCTTCTGTGAGATCATCAGTCTCATCCAGAAGGTAAATGGCCTAGGAGAAGCTCCAACTACAGTGGTACCTCGAGATACGAAATTAATCCGTTCCGAGGAGGCCTTCGTATCATGAGTTTTTCGTATCTTGGAACACATTTTACATGTAAAATGGCTAATCCGTTCCAAGCCCTCCAAAAACACCCCATTAAATTTCATAATAAAGCTAAATTGACCTATAAACAATAAAATACAACAACAATTTGGACCATTCAATATGATATTGTTAGTATACAATAAAGTTTTGTACATACTTACCCGGCAGATATATACGATTAATGGCCTGCCCAGCCTCCCCTCAGGAGACAGGTGGAAGAGAAAATCTGATTAGAAAACAGGAATGGTTCCTAGTCCCGCCACCCAGCGGCGGGAGTGGGCTGGTCACCTGACCTACCTGTCGCATGTGCCGCGAGTTTTGAATTCTGTCGGGACGTCGGAGACTATAGCTAAGTATATATCTGCCGGGTAAGTATGTACAAAACTTTATTGTATACTAACAATATCATTTTTGTACATGCAACTTCCTCGGCAGATATATACTAAGCTGATTGACACCCTTGGTGGAGGGCAAGAGACAGCTACATAATAAATATTTATGAATATAAAAATGGGGAAACAACATACGTTGTAGGTATATTAAAAAAAAAAACCTTGGTTCCTACCTGATATGGAAGAAGACTTCATTGATACTGTCTATGAGTCTGCTTGCCACCAGAGTTTCAGAGAGGATGAGACCAGTGACTGATAACCCTTTCGGATCATGCCAATGGGGGCTTACCCGCTTACATGGCAGAGCCTTTTGTTGGATCGTGCCAAAGGGGGCTGACCCACTTACATGGCAGAACCTTGACCTGTATCATACCAACGGGGGCTAACCCTCTTACATGATAGAGCTTTAGGTAACTAAGACACTACAAGGAGCATAACAACCAATCCCGACCACCTGACCACACTAACATGTTAGAACTACGATTTGAAAGGGGTCAACTCCTGAACCCTCTTTCAATCGACCAAATAAACGCACCAAAAACCATTAAAAACCCTAACATAATAAAGCTAAAAAGGATTGGGTTCAGCTCCCTGTCCCAGCAACGAATCCGCAGATACGTAAGCTCCTAGAGTAAAGCATTTGTCATACGTAACTTGAATGTCTCTCAAGTAATGAGATGCAAAGACTGAATTGCATCTCCAAAAAGTCGACTCCACGAGAGTCTGTATAGACAAGTTCTTGTGGAATGCTAAAGAGGTAGCGACTGCTCTTACCTCGTGAGCTTTAACTCTAAGGAGGTCCAGTTGTTCTTCTTTACACGCTAAATGGGCTTCCTTGATTACATCTTTGATGAAGAACGCCTGAGCATTTTTTGAGATCTGTCTTTTGGGATCTCTAACTGAGCACCATAAGCTATCCTTATTCCCCTTCAGTTTGTTCTTCCTCTCCAAGTAGAACTTAAGGCTTCTAACTGGGCAAAGAGCCCTTTCTTGTTCTGTTCCCACTAGAGACGAAAGTCCTTTTACCTCGAAGGTTCTAGGCCAAGGTTTCGAAGGGTTTTCATTCTTCGCTAGAAACAGTGGTTTGAAGGAACAAAAAGCCGAGTCGTTCCTGAAGCCAATATTATGCTCTAAGGCTTGTAGCTCGCTTACCCTTTTTGCTGAGGCTAGCGCGACCAGGAATAACGACTTCCTTGTTAAATCTCTAAACGTAGCCTTACGTGGAGGTTCAAATTTGGGGGTCATCAAGTACTTTAGGACCACATCCAGGTTCCAACTTGGTGCTCTAATGATTTTAGTCTTCGACGTCTCGAAAGATCTAATCAGATCATGCAGATCTTTGTCTTCTGAAATGTTAAGGCCTCTATGCCTGAAGACTGACGAAAGCATACTTTTATAGCCCTTAATCGTAGCGACTGCTAGATTAGCTTTCTCCTTCAAGTAAAGGAGGAAATCAGCTATATCTGTCACAGAGGTACTGGAAGAGGATATTTTCTGAGTTCTACACCATCTGCGAAACACATCCCACTTCGACTGGTAGACTCGAATAGTAGATGGCCTCCTTGCTCTTGCGATAGCTTTCGCAACTTCTCGAGAAAAACCTCTCGTTCTGACAAGTCCTTCGATAGTCTGAAGGCAGTCAGAACGAGAGCGGGCAGGTTTTTGTGATACCTGTCGAAGTGGGGTTGTTTGAGAAGATCGCTCCTGTTTGGGAGAGATCTCGGAAAGTCTACTATCCATCCCAGTACCTCTGTGTACCAGTTTTGCGCTGGAAAAGCATATCCGTCTATTCCGGACCAATCGAGGAGAAGGCTGTCCACTGCAACCGCCCTTGGGTCGGAGATCGGGGAGCAGTAATTTTCCAGCCTGTTGTTCCAATGGGTGGCAAATAGATCTATATTTGGTCTCCCCCAGAGGTTCCATAGTCTGTTGCATACCTATTGATGCAAGGTCCATTCTGTAGGCAGCACTTGGTCCTTCCTGCTCAGAAGGTCGGCTCTTACATTTTTCTCTCCTTGAATGAATCTTGTCAGGAGAGTGATCTTTCTCTCTTCTGCCCAAAGCAGTAATTCCTTTGCCTTTTCGTAAAGGGAGAACGAGTGCGTCCCTCCTTGCTTCCTGATGTAAGCTAAGGCTGTTGTATTGTCCGAATTGATCTGCAGGACTGAACCTGAGATCTGAGCCTCGAAGTGTATGAGAGACAGGTGAATCGCTGTCAATTCCTTTAAATTGATGTGCCAGGACACCTGTTCTCCCCGCCAGGTGCCTGACACTTCTCTCGTCCCCAGAGTGGCTCCCCACCCCGAATCTGAGGCGTCGGAATATAACACTAGCCGAGGGTTCGGAACGTGAAGGGATACTCCTTCGTTGAGCCTGCACGGATTCATCCACCAAAGAAGGTCCTCCTTTATTTTCTTCGAAATCTGGAAGGAATCGGACAGATTTTGGGACCTCTGATCCAAGAACCAGTTCTCTTAGGTACGAAACTGTAAAAGGCCTTAGGGTGAAGCGCCTTCCTAGAGAAAATGAACTTGTTCCAATGAGGAAAGGGTCCCCAGAAGACTCATCCATTCCCTCGCGGAACATTGTTCTTTCTCTAGGAAGGTTGCTACTTTTTCCAAGCAGCGGTTCTGTCTTTCCTGTGATGGAAATATATGAAAACCCCGAGAATCCATCCGAATCCCCAGATAAACAATGTTCTGCTGGGGAATCATCTGGGATTTCTCGAGGATTACTAACAGTCCCAAGGACTGTGTTAACTTCAATGTGCTCGTATCAGCCAATCGTCTAGATACAAGGATATTCGAATCCCTTCGAGATGAAGCCAGTGCGCCACATTTTTCATCAGTCCTGTGAACACTTGAGGGGCTGTTGAGAGTCCGAAGCATAGGGCCCGAAATTGAAAAACTCTTCCTTGAGCCATAAACCTGAGGTATTTCCTGGAAGACGGGTGTATTGGCACATGGAAATACGCATCCTGCAGGTCCAGGGATACCATCCAGTCCCCTGGACGAAGGGCTGCTAAAACCGAGGATGTCGTCTCCATCGTGAACTTCCTCTTTGCTACGAACACGTTCAGGGCACTCACGTCCAGAACTGGCCTCCAACCTCCTGAACTTTTCGGAACCAAGAACAGGCGATTGTAAAACCCCTGAGAAGAGAGATCTTTTACTTCCTCTATGGCTTCCTTGTAAAGCATCTGCTCCACGAGATGTAGAAGGGCTTGTTTCTTGACAGAGTCCTTGTAATTTGCTGTCAACTCCCTTGGAGTTGTAGTCAAGGGAGGTTTTTCCCTGAAGGGGATTAAGTATCCTTTCTTTAGGATGGATAGGGACCAGGCATCGGCACCTTTCTGTGCCCAGGTTTTATGAAAGTTTAGAAGCCTGGCACCCACTTTTGTCTGGAGGACAGCAGTCTCATTGGTTCTTGACGAACGGCCTTCGAGAAGACCTTCCTCTCTTCTCAGATCGCCTACTTCTAAGAGAGGATCTAGGGGCGGACCTTCCCCGAAAGGGCTGCTGGAAGGGAACTTTCTCCTTCTTCGTTACCTGAGCAGCAGGTTTAAGCCTTTTAGCCGACTGGGCCAACAGGTCCTGTGTGGCCTTTTCTGATAAGGTCCTCGAAATATCCTTCATGATTTCCTGAGGAAAGAGGTGACTAGAGAGGGGCTTGTACAAAAGGGAGGATCTCTGAAGTGGCGAAACAGATTTCGTTAAGAAGGAGCTAAACACTCCCCTCTTCTTCAAAATACAGGATCCAAAAAGGGATGCAACCTCATTGGAGCCATCCATAACCGCCTTGTCTAGGCAAGTTAACACACTACCCAACTCTTCCATGCTAACGAAGTCTGGGTCTTGAGACTTCTTGGCTAATGCTCCTAAAGCCCAGTCCATAAAATTAAAGACTTCAAGAGTCTTGAACAGGCCCTTGATGAGATGATCTACCTCACACATCCCCCAAGAGGCTTTTGCAGATTGAAGAGAGCGTCGTCTTGACGAATCCACCAGGGCGGAAAAGTCAGCGTCTGAGGACGAAGGGAGTCCCAGGCCCATCGGCTCCTTGGTGTCATACCACATACCCGGTTTACCCGTCAGCTTGGAAGGAGGACAAGCGAACACCGTCTTCCCCGCTTCCTTTCTCGATCTGAGCCAGCTCTCAAGACTCTTAAGAGACTTTCTCATAGAAAGAGTAGGGGTCATCCTGACGAAGGAGGGGGACTTCGACAGTTTCGTACTGGATAACAAAGACCCTGGAGAAGGGGGATCCGACGGGCGCAGAGAGTCTCCAAACACTTGCAACAGAAGAGAAGCTAGTCTCTTATAGTCAGAAACTCCTGCATCTTTGGGGGTTTCTTCTTCCGAAACTTCTTCCAACGGAGCTGCAGGAGAAGAGGGCTTCCCAGGAGAAAGATCCTTATGAGGAGAACACATTGTTCCCTTTCCTGGAGTTCGATCCGGAGAAAGGAGCCTCTTTCTCTCACGATTCCTATCTGAAGGAGAGTCAAGATCCACTTGTTGGATATTATCCGAAAACTTGCTCCTATCCTCCTTCCTGCACGAGTCCTGGAGTTTTCTAGTTTCTAGGAGCTTGACAGGAGAGGCGCTTGTGTGAGGCATATGGAGCTCCCCTATACTCGGGCTTCTGATCTGCTCCTGGCGCCTGCAAGGAGAGGCGCTTGCGTCCTGGATAAGGCGCCTGTGAGGCGAAGCGCGCCTGCGAGGAGAAAGGAGAACGCCTTGTTCCTGGCGCCTGCGAGGAGAGGCGCTTGCGTCCTGGTGAAGGCGCCTGCGAGGAGAAAGGAGAAAGCCTTGCTCCTGTCGCCAAGTAGAAGAGGCGCTTGCGTCCTGGTGAAGGTGCCTAGAAGGCGAATAGCTCCTTTGATCCTGGCGTCCAGTAGGAGAGGCGCTTGATTCTCTCCTAGACCGCCTGGGAGGCGAAGAGCACCTGCCAAAATCCTGGTGCCTACTCGGCGAGACTCTTGAGTCCTTAGAAGGATATCTATAAGATCCACTATTTCCTAAAGGCCTCCTGATCTCTGGGCACTTGCCAGAAGGAGAGGGTTGTTCCTTCGAAGATCGTCTGGAGGATGAACGAATCCTCCTACTTTCTTGAGGAGCTCTGAAATGAGAGGGGCTCTCTTCTCTCCCGGAGCACTTAGACGAACGGATTCTCTCACGAGAGATCCGCGAATAATCAGACAGAAGGAGGCTCTCAGGCTCCTGGTACTTGTCAGGAGAGGCGCAAGCGCCTCGAGAAAAACTCCTGGGGGAACTCTTCCTCGAAGGGAGTTTTCGATCAGCGAGCTTAGAAGGAGAGGACATACGATTCAGGTCGTAAGCAACTGAAGAAGGTTTCGCTGGGGACGAAAACCTTTCAGGCGAGGAACGTCTGCTGGCGCCAGAGCGCCTACTATCTGAGGCTCTCCTAACTGAACTCTTGATGGGAAGAGAAACGTCTTTCTTCCGAGAAGAGCCTTCTGAAAGAACTCCTACCAAGGCAGACAACTGTTGCTGGAGTCCTACCAAAACTTCCTTCGTCTTATAAGCAAAACCTTCCGGAGAGGAGTCAGGAGATCTCGGCGCTCTCTTCTTACAAGCAGGAGAATACTCCGGAAAAGGTTCAGGACTGGAATGCAAAGATTCGCTTGCTGGCGGCTTCCATAAAAAATTTAGAGGCAGAACTCCATCCTCTTCTTGGAGACAAAGAATCCGAGTCAGAAAAGCACTTCCTCAGGACGCTTTTGCAATAGCTGTCCTTGGCAGCCTGGGAAGCGGCTACAGGATCTGCCGAAAGGGACGCCTGACCGTTGGGAATACTCTAACATCCCCCTTGCGGCTTTCGACATTTCCTCCTCCTTGGTCATGGGAGTCTGAAAGAGGTCTAGGCCTAGGAGCAATGCGGAGTCGGTCAGACGCCCCCTCCACTTCACTGGGGACACTGCACAAATCACTGCACACGTCACTGCACTTACCTGTATCCTTCATCGCTTGCAGTTGCGATTGTAAGTTGATTATAGAGGCTCTCATAGCAGCCATTTCCATAGACGCATCCACAGGTTCGCTGCTGGGGGAAGGGGCTGAAACCAAACTATGAGCAGGAGAATTAACAGAAGAGTTAGGAGCTACTTCTTGCTCAATAGAGCAGGATCTACTCGAGCTTCTGATGGAAGCCTTCCTAACTCTGTCTTTCTCAAGTTTTCTTATATAAGCAGCCAAGTTCTTCCATTCAACCTCCGTCAAACAATTATTCCCCCTACACTTACTACAGACCGTGTGAGGATCCACCGAAGCTTTCGGTAGCCTCACCTTACATTCCTCTTTCGTACACACTCTAAATACAGGTACCACGTCAGACATTTTAAAAAGTATCCAATCCAAAATCCAAAAAAACAAAAACGGTCCACGATAAGCATTATGCCAAAAGCCAAAGGATCAATATACATCACCAACGGTCAAACAGATAATCCTCGGCCAACGAGAAAAGATTCTAAGCAGGAGGTACCAACAACGTTTGTTGTTGTTTGTTACCGGGGCGACAGAGAAAATCTGATTAGAAAACGGGAATGGTTCCTAGTCCCGCCACCCAGCGGCGGGAGTGGGCTGGTCACCTGACCTACCTGTCGCGTGTGCCGCGAGTTTTGAATTCTGTCGGGACGTCGGAGACTATAGCTAAGTATATATCTGCCGGGGAAGTTGCATGTACAAAAACCTAAATTAAGACTAAAAATGCAAAACCTGTAAATAAAGTGTATATTAGTGTACACGAAATATTATTACTGTAACGTAAAATGTGGAAGCTTACCTTTCGAGTGAGGCTATCTCCGAAAGTGGCGGCAGAGGAGGAGGAGGACAAACGGCAGGTAACGTACGTACGTACGTACACTTAACTTTATGAAAACACATAAAAAATTTAAGGACAACTATAAAACTAAAATTTACCAAACACATTAACAAAAGTGTAACACTTAACTTACAAAAATCTACAAATTAAAATTTTTTCTTCTTTTTTTTATTTTTAACTTTTTTTTTTTGTTTTTTTTTTTTTTTTTTTTTTTTTTTTACTCTACGTAGGCGCTTTTTTTTTTTTTTTTTTTTTTTTTTTTTTTTTTTAACAGAATTTCAACTTCATCACCACATTCAACGTTCTGTTTTTCATCACTTGGTTCTTCCTTTTTGCTTTCAACTTTCTGTTTTTTATCACTTGGTTCTTCCTTTTTGCTTACTCCTGCTAATGCTGAAGGCCTCTTTTAAAAATAACGATTCCAAGGAAGATTGCTTCTGCCTACTTTTTTTTATTTTTTTTTTTTCACAATGTTCCTGAAACGACTCAGGCAAACGTCATTGAACTGCGCAAGCATACGACCTGTGTGAGCCTTTTCGGGGTGCCTTTTTTCGATAAACGATTGCACTTTATGTAAAGCGCCTAGAATATCCTTAATTTCTGCCGTTGTCATAGGCCTCCTCCTCTTCCTCGCCGCTGCTAGAGAACTCCTCTTGAAAGACGTTATGTTGCATGGCCTCCAACTCCTTCACGTCATCCGTCGTAAGCTCCTCTTGGTGCTCCTCGAGAAGGTCGTTGATGTCGTCCTCGTCGACGACCAGCCCCATGGACTTGCCGAGTGCAACGATCTCGTCAAGATCTGGTTCCAAAACAGTTTCGGGATCGTCAACTGTTTCTGACTCTGCAGCACCAGCTTCGCCCACGTCGAATCCCTCGAAGTCTCGGGCGGATACGGCATCAGGCCAGAGTTTCCTCCATGAGGAATTCAAGGTTCGCCTTGAAACCTGCCAAGCTTGGTCGATGAGTCGGATGCAAATGACGATGTCGAAATGCTCCTTCCAAAATTAACGCAAGGTGAGGTTTGTGGTATCGGTGATGTCGAAACATCTCTTGAAAAGATGTTTCGTGTACAGCTTCTTAAAGTTCGCTATCACTTGCTGGTCTATGGGCTGGAGGAGAGGGGGGGTGTTGGGCGGAAGAAAAAGAATCTTGACGAAGGAATACTCCGCTAGGATATCTTCCTCGAGGCCAGGAGGGTGAGGAGGGGCATTGTCCAACACCAACAGACATTTCAGGGGGAGGCGCTTCTCTTCCAAAAATTTCTTCACTGTCGGGCCGAAACACAGATTTACCCACTCGGTGAACAAAAGCCTCGTTACCCAGGCTTTTGCATTAGCCCTCCACATCACTGGAAGCTTCTCCTTCAGCACTTTGTGGGGGCGGGCCTTGAAGGCTCGAGGAGTCTCGGAATGATAGACCAGTAAGGGGCTTCACCTGCAATCCCCACTGGCGTTTGAACAAAGTGCGAGCGTAAGCCTGTCTTTCATAGGCTTATGCCCGGGTAGCTTCTTCTCTTCCTTCGTGATGTACGTCCGACGAGGCATTTTTTCCAAAAAGGGCGTCTCATCACAATTGAAGACTTGCTGAGAACTGTAGCCTTCCTTGGTCATCGTCTCGTCGAAAGTCTTCTTAAATGCTTCGGCCGCTTTCGTGTCCGAGCTGGCAGCCTCCCCATGACGCACCACCGAATGGATGAAAGTTCGTTTACGAAATTTCTCGAACCAGCCATGCGAAGCCTTGAACTCTGGGGTTTGCGTTGAAGTCCCTTCCCCTCGTCGTCTTCCGCCTGCACAATCAAATCGCCGAAAATAGTGCTGGCCTTGTGGGCGATTGCTGTCTCCGTTACCGTATCGCCAGCGATTTCTTTGTCTTTTATCCAGACGAGGGGCAGCCGTTCCATCTCGTCGTGCACATGGGTCCTCTTGCTGGACAAAATAGTGATGCCCTTCAACGGTGTAGCTGCTTTGATGGCATCCTTCTGTTTAAGGATGGTGCCTATTGTCGATGGATTTTGGCCGTATTCCTTTGCGATCACACTCAATCGCATACCAGCTTCGTACTTCTTGATGATCTCCATCTTTGTCTCCAAAGAGAGCATGCGCTTCTTTCCGTGAATTTCAACTTTCTTGGGACCCATGACTACGTTATCTTGTAAGTAATTTACGTATAAGTAACACGATAAAGTTTCCGCACAACACGATAGTATATACTGCAACGAAATCACTAACGAATTTACGTTACTAAACAAAATCGTTGGACCGAACGAATGCCGTGTGCGTACGATAAAGATGTTGGTACGAAGAGGCCGATATAGGTACGCCACCACGTATACGTATAAGATGCATGATGGGAGGAACGCTGTCCAATAGGAGAGAAGGATTTCATGGCTTGGCTAGCATCAGGAACCAATGGGAGAGCAGGAGGATGGTGGCGAGTCTACTAGTACTAAGATGGCGGCGCGAGTTTCAAAATTGTTATCCGGGCGAATCTCAGACTTTCAGAAACCTTTCGTATCTTGAAAACTTTTCGTATGTAGAGCAGTAAAATTTTTCGCATTGGCTTTCGTATCTCGAGTTTTTCGTAAGTTGAGCCTTTCTTATCTCGAGGTACTACTGTACTTCTCCGAAAGCCCTTACGTCAGCAGTCAACCTTCTTTGTTGCGCCCCGCGGGGTGCTCGGTCCCGGTTTGAGCTGCCTTGTCATCCCTGACAAGAGAGGCTCTGACCAAGGTCGACAGACAAGTTTCATCAAGGAAGGACTCGTTGCGGGCATCTCGGTCCTCTACGCTACTCCCCTCTGCTTTCCAGAAGCAGAGGAAGTACTATGTGGCCAAGAGGCTGAGCCTTCGCCCTTGCCCATAAACCCGACGATAACATCATTGGCACCTGGAGTTTCACTCCAGACACTGCAACACAGAATCTCAAAACTCTCTTCCCAGGAGATGTCACAGCTCGAACAAACCACGGTGGCAGCATTGCAAGCAGTTTCATAGTTGGACTTTTGGGGCAGCACAGTGGGCTTTCTTGCCACCTCTGAGACTCCACAGCATCCTGACAAGCAGGTGGACATGGTCCATCAGCTCCATGACCTTGTTTTGTCAGGAGGTAAAGCTATGGAATTCTTAGTCCACCAGCTTGCCAACCTCTGGGCTAACCTGGTGCTGAAGCGCAGGGAAGCCATCTCATCAAGGCTTGATGGAGCTGTGGACCCTCAGGATGTGACCGACCTGAGGAATACCTCACTTCAGGGATCCACCCTCTTTCCATCTTCGGATGTAAGCGAGGTGATTTGAAACTTCAGGAGAGCGAGCCAGGATTCTTTGCTGCACCACGCAGCATCCCGCCGTCGGCCCCAACCTCCTGCTGTTTCTGCTCAACGTCGCCCTGGCTCTCCATCTAGGAGGGTTTCTCACCCTCCTGCCAGGGCTGATCCCTTTCCCACTGCCTCCACCACTCGGCAGCCGAGAGGTCAGCAACCCTTTTCAACCATGGGTGGTTGAGGGTGAGGCAAATGCGGCAAGAGGAAGAGAGTCTGCCACGACCAGTGAGGAGGGCACTCCCTCCACTCTGCCACCTGTGGGGGGATGCCTGCAAGCAAGATGGACGAGGTGGCAGTACCACGAGGTGGAGGACTGGACGCTGACTGTCCTCTGACACGGGTACCGCGTCCCGTTCATCAACTCTTCCACTCCTCTGATTCGACCCCCAAAGACGTCATCATCCTATCATCAGGGATCAACGAAGGATCTCGCCCTTCAGGCGCAAGTCCAAGACATGCTGGGGAAGGATGCTCTCGAGGAGGTCCTTGACGAGTCTCTAGGCTTCTTCAGTCAACTCTTTCTTGTAAAGAAGGCATCTGGAGGCTGGAGACCGGTCATCGACCTCTCAGCCCTGAACGAGTTCATTCAGCAAACCCCGTTCAGGATGGAGACCCCCAGCACGGTCAGACAGGCCATTCGTCCTCTGGATTACATGGTGACGATCGACCTAAAAGACGCATACTTCCAGATCCCAATCCACCCCTTTGTCCAGGAAGTATATTCGTCTTGTTGTAGCGAACAAAGTGTTCCAATATAAGGTCCTATGTTTTGGTCTCTCCACAGCTCCGCAAGTCTTCACTCAGTGTTCACCCTAGTGTCGACATGGGGTCATCGCCAGGGCATTTGTCCATTGCGTTACCTAGATGATTGGCTGATATTGGTGCCCTTGATGGAACTGCTTTGTCTCCATTGAGACAGGGTTCTGGCATTTTGTCACAATCTGGGGAACATGGTGAACCGCAAGAAATCCTCTCTAGAGCCCTCTCAACAACTGGTTTATCTCAGTATGATCCTCGACACCGTTGCAGGGAAAGCCTTTCTGACAACGGAAAGACTGGAACGCTTCCGAAGTGTCGCTCTGCCCTTCCTTCGACAGTCCCAGCTGCCAGCACATCAGTGGCAACAGTTGCTGGGACATCTGGCCTCACTGGAACACCTTGTTCCAAATGGTCAGATGCACCTTCGATCCTTTCAGTGGGGTCTGAAGAATTGCTGGCCAAAAAGTCACAATTCTCCTCACGAACAAGTCCCAGTGGAGGAGAACATGCGCTCCAATCTTGAGTGATGGCTGGACGACGCGAACCTGTTGAGGGGCTCCCCTCTCCAGTCTAATCCACCCAATCTGCTCCTGTTTACGGATGCATCCAAGGAAGGATGGGGTACGCACCTACTGCAACACCTGGCTTCGGGCCTATGGTCCTACCAGGAACGTCGAGATCATATCAACGTGCTAGAACTTCGAGCTGCCTTCCTGGCACTCCAGCACTTCAGCTCTCTTCTGACAGGTCACTCGGTGGTGCTGATTAGTGACAACACCACCGTAGTGGTATACGAGAACCGTCAAGGCAGTACCGTGTCTCAGCAGCTATACCAACTAGCACTGCAGATTCATGAATGGGCAGCTCTCAACTCAGTAGGGTTGACAGCTTAGTTCATTCCAGGCAAACAGAACATCATGGCAGACAATCTGAGCAGGAGGACACAGATTACTGGCTCCGAATGGTCTTTGGCTCCTGGATAGCGAACAAAGTCTTGACTTTGTGGGGTTCCCCAACGATAGACCTGTTCGCTACCGCTCTAAATCGGAAGTTACCGATTTACTGCTCTCCAGTTCCAGATCCGGCGGCGGAGTTTGAGGACGCGTTCCAGCACCCCTGGGACGGCCTAGACGTCTATGCTTTTCTGCCATTTTGCCTCATCAGGCAGGTGTTGAATCGAGTGCGATCCACACCTTCCCTGTCCATGACGCTAGTAGCACCGAAATGGCCTCACTTAGAATGGTACCCGGACCTTCTACTTCTGCTGGTAGAGATTTCGAGGGTGCTTCCGCCACTCCCTGACCCCCTATGCCAACCACATGTGAGGTCTTCCACAACGAGGTGAGTTTTCTACATCTTCACTCGTGGAGGTTATCCTGCAGCTCCTCACAGCGAAAGGCTTTTTGCGAGAGGCTGCGACAGCAATGTCAGGATACCTCAGGAAGTCCTCAATGTCTGTCTATCAGACCAAGTGGGCCATCTTCTGTGGTTGGTGTCGTCAGAGAGGCTGTTCTCCTCTCGGAGCCTCTATCCCCTTGATTGCCGACTTCTCACTCTATCTCTGGAGAGAGAAGTTCCTTTCGGTCTCGGCGGTAAAAGACTATTGCTCGGCCTTGAGCCAAGTCCTCAGACTGAAGGAAATGGATCTCTCTTCCTCTGAGAAACTCTCTATGCTCATGAGAAGCTTTGAACAGGGTTGCACTCCAGTATTGGCAAAGCCTCCTCCCTGGGACATTGTTGCTGTCCTCAGGTCTTTGAAGAGAGCTCCGTATGAACCGTTATCCCTGGCATATGATAGGGATCTTACCCTGAAAACTGTTTTTCTTCTCGCCCTTGCTTCCTCCAAGCAAGTCAGCAAGCTTTATGGCCTAGCCTATACTGTCGCTCATACTGAGCACTGGACCAATCCCTGCTTCAGCTTCGTCCCTGAGTTTGTTGCGAAAACCCAGAATCCCCAGAATCCGGCCCAGGTCGATTCTCGGTTTTCTTCGTTCCAGATGAGGTATATCTCTGTCCTCTGAGAACACTGAGGCACTATCTCCAACAGACCAACTCTTCTCGACCCACCTTAAAACATCTCTTTGTAAGTACGGGCCCGTCAAAGAAAAGGGTTACGAGGAATACCATTTCACATGGGACTCGAGAGGTGATTTGCCGTACCCTCTCCCCTCCCTCTTCTCCACTTGCTGGTACCAGTCGAGTGAAGGCTCATGATGTACGTGGAATGAGCACATCTCTTGCCTTCAAGGAGAACCTCTCTGTTGCCCAGGTGATGGAAGCTGGCACATGGTCCTGCCCTTCCAACTTCACTAGGTTCTACCTTAGAGACTATACCCACAGCTACCTCGACACAACTGATCTTGGTCCTGTGGTAGCCACTCAGCAAGTGGTTTAGCTGCCTTCGTGCCCTCAGAGGTCAGAAGTATCGAATCGAGGATCAAGGTCCCGTATCAGGCTGGGGGTGAATGTGAGAGTATGACTGGCCTATTTTCTTTTCACCTTTTCCCAGCATCGAAACCAGTTCTCCGGCACCGATTTCAATACTGGTAGCATTCTATGTCCGACTAGTGATTAGTGATTTTTCTGTTGACACAGAAGTCAGTCTCCACACTCCTTTCCGTAGGGGGCGTGTGCCGCAACCCAACAAACCCATTATGATTATATAGCCTGGTTTTGGTTGCCAGAGAGAGTTCTACGCTCACGCCTTTGATACCCAAGCCGTCAGCCATCAGGTCACATTTACCATGGCTCGCGAGGTGAAGGATCCACCACCCCGAGCTATAAGCCCAGGTCCTGGCATCCCGGGTTCCATTCTCAGCCAGCGAGACAGGACTTCCATCCCTACCTTAGGATGAGTCTCCTAAGTAAAGGACGGAAGGTTTGTATACGGTGTAGGAACAAATGACATTTTTTAAAGTAAAATGTATATTTCCATAACCATACAAACCTGGAGTCCTTTACTTGTATGGTCCCGCCAAACACCCTCCCCCTTGTTTCAGGGGTCATCATCTAAGTCCTGGCTGTAATCAAAGTGACGACTCTGTGAGCTGGTGCTTCCCCACCGCCGGGCAGGTAACTACCGGCCCAGTAGTTACTACCTCGGTATATAAAAGAATGTATTAGCCAGTAGTTTCAGCTGAGCTGCAATCTATCCTAGGTAAAGGACTCCAGGTTTGTATGGTTAGGGAAAAATACATTTTACTTTCCAAAACGTCATATTTGCAGGTTTTAACTATTCATAGGGGGGGAGGGAGTCTGGTACGCATCTCTGCAAATACGGGGGGTCCACTGTATAGCTAGAAAGAGCCAAACACTCTGGAGCAGGAGTTGGGAGCTCAGGATTCGGTGCCATGCATCCAAAAGCTGGTGCCAGGAGCTCTAAAGATGATTGGGTGACATTAGTGAAAGGGTTTATGGTGCTCCATTCAGCCTGAAACCCATGAAAGACTATCCATAAAAAAACGCTCAGGATGTAAGATATCGTCACTCCAAGTTATATATATCTTAGTTTTACCAGGCCACTGAGCTGATTAACAGCTCTCCTAGGGCTTGCCCAAACGATTAGTTTTTTATGTGGCTAGGAACAAATTGGTTTCTTAGCAACGGGACATGTAGCTTATTGTGGGATCTAAGCCACATTATATAGAGAAAAAAATTTCTAACCACCAGAAAGGACAAAAAGACCGAGCATATATGCCTTCTACAATCAGCTGTGATTCTCTTGGTAAATGGCTGAGGCTAGCAGCACTTATGAGACTCCTGTCTTCTTAGCCCCTGCTCCTGATGTCGAAGCAAAAAAGATCCTCCAAAATCTTGACAAGAACTTCAACCAGGAGGACTAATTCTGTATAAGCATCAGAAGGTGGAACGGACAAAAAAAATTTGTCTTGCTCCCTCTGAAAAAACAAAATCAGGCTCCAAACTCCCTGTATAGGTGACAGCTTTCTTCAACAAGCTCATAAATTTGCCCACCAAACTCCCTGTCTTTAAAGGTCAGTGCTTTGAAACATTAATTGAGGACACAAAAGGGCTCAACTCGGTCCATCTGGAACTGGGAAAAGGTGGAAAAGTTCGAAAAGATGCAAAACTGCCTGAGAGTGAGTGTATCGTATTCAAAGGAGGGAGTCCGATAAGGAAGAATGACACCTAATGATCAGAGACTACATTCAGCCACTTGAAAACTGGAGCTAAGGCTTCCAATTGGAAATTGCCATTAAAAAAGAACAGCAGTATGTTCTTAGAAGAGAAAGATGTTGAGCTAAAGAGAGATTGGTGTCAGCCACTAGTAGGCTGGTGTCAGACACCTGAGAGCTTGTGATAGGGCGCTTGGGTGCTAATTGAGCGCCATAGAAAGCTCAGGCGCTATACAGCATCACAGAATGCTTGGGCGCTAACAGATGCTGTAGAACTCTTGGGCGCTATCGGATGATGATGATCTGCTCTGAAAAGTGCCTCTTTAATGACAGAAATTCACTAGAAAAAACACCATCAGCACTTTGTCTACACTGGAGTGTCACTAGAATAAAACCAAATCTGTATGGACACCCTTCCAGTGGCTGTCCATCGACACCTGTGGACAGCAGGCTCGACCGAGGGGTAGCTATCTAGGGGCAAATAAGGGGGTTGACTGTATGCATTTCATTATCGCAAAAATTGGTCCGTTAGCAAATACAATACAGGCAGTCCCCGGTTACCAGGGTGCTGATAAACGAAAAACGCCATTAACAGCAACTCGCTGATTTTCAAGTTTCGGTTAATGACACCTCTGTTAGTTATGTTATGGTGCCATAACTCTATTATCAGCACCTTATGGCACCGATAAGCAAAACTCAGCCCATAATGGGCCATATATCAAATCGCCGATTTTATGGCGCTAGACCAGGGCCATAAACCAGAACGCCATTAACCAAGTCCAGCGATAACCGGGGACTGCCTGTACTATGTTTATTATGTTACTCAGACAAGAACCGTTAACTTTTTCCGACACTAGGTAAAGTACCCAGAGTATCATTAAACAAGTATATCTTAATTCGCATCAAACATTATTCAGACTTGTAAATATACATTTCTATACCAAACATATTGGTTTAGTACAGAACGCCAAATCTAAGTTTGCTACACTAATCAGTAATCAAGGTAACACACACAAAATTTAAGTTTCTATGCTACTTGGACAAGGAAAGTTGAGCTTTACTGACAAGGTTCTCTCAAATCTAACGGTAGCAAACGCAAAAATACACTATTACTCTTATTTGGAAAAGTATTAATTCCACAATGTTTTCATTATTATGTTAACCTGTAAGGGTGGTAGCTCTGTAAACCATGCTACTGGTAGTTAAACAATTTGATTGAGAATTTGCTACTGCAGCAACATATAAAAAACTTGAATCAGGCTCATTAACAAAATAAACTACTGTCCTGAAAGCTGAAAGCTTGATGGCTACCAGAAATCAGCAATAATCCTTCCCCAAAATCAGGTCTCTGACTGACGAATTTAATAACACAGCTCCAATCAACATTCGGTGTTGCCTGAATGTCGGACCAATCACCTGCACTAAATCTGTAAAGTGATACCCATGTAGTTTTTTAATTTTCCAGCTGCCAAGGCAAGAAATTGTTAGCTAAGTAATTACTGGGTAAGTTACTTAAATAAAAATACCTTACCTGGTCAATGAGAAGTTTAGCCATATTAGACAATCCAAATGCCATTTGGACAGTGCCCCACAAACTTTCTGGCTTAAAGCAATCTATTGCCTCCACCTAAAAATAAGAACAGATTAAGAAAAATTACTATCAGAGGAGAAAAGTTTAAAAAAATAATTAATTTATTAACATACTAAGATTTTGTCTACACTAAAACACAAAGCATTGCTTTTATCATGAACACTACATTTCATTTTATCATACCCCTCCCATAGGACTGACTATTAAACTCGGTGAATGGTTTCCAATTCGTCTTTAGTTAAAGTTTTGAAAACATTAAAAGACATACACTCCCTGTAAGTATTCTCAAAAGTAAAAGATACATTAAGTGCTCAAAAACACAAGAGGCTTAAAGACAACTAACATGAAAATACTGATAGGTACTTGTAGACCTAAATAAGTTTACTTTACTTAGAACCAAATACATGAGATGAAGTAAATCAAAATTGAAGGAGTAATAACACAGAAATAACAAGACTCTGGAAGCTCACAAAAAGAAATTACTAAAGTCACTGAGACTATTGCAATGTACATACAGTATGTACAATGAAATTTTTCTAACTTATACCATGCACCCAGATATCAACATTATCTAGAAATAAGTAAAAATACCACTAACAAGAAATTTCATTTCTTCATAAACATAAACTCATCTTCAAGTGGATATTTCTATTATTCAGTATTAAATGTTATCATATGTAGCATTCAGCACTCACATAAACATACATAAAACACTATGTCATCCCAGCTCCCATTATATGGTAATGTCACTCACCTTTGAAACTGGAGGTTTACCAGTCCCTAAAGACAGTACTACAGATGGCTTTACAACCTCAGAACCTCTCCCTAGAGCATTTAGTGTCATATTGTACTCAACAATCTCCGTCAACACGTCCAATGTTGGATTATTAGAAATCAGGCCACCGTCAATAAACCTTCCATAAGCTCTGTGCCAACAGATAGTTTTTCATTATAGCTTCCATTTTCTATCATGTCTTTGCATTTACTCTACTGTACTGCATTGTCTCAAAACAAAATGAAGTCTTAATTTCAGAGAAAGACTAAAAATATTCTTTGCAAAATCAGTTTTGTTTGGAAAATATTTGTCAACCAATCACAAATACTGCACCTGAAATAAGAAGGAGCTGCTCCTGATGCTCGAGCTGCATGCCATACAAGTTGCTGGTCAGGTGTTTTGGTAGGTGTGAAGGCACTTGCACCCTCAGCATGCAGAAGATGTTCTCCACTTATATAATTTCGGAAAAGGTGGAGGTCAGCTGGGAAGCGGTCAGCTAACACTCCTGTTACCATTACACTGTTTCAATAAAAAAAAATTACTG